>NC_133831.1:21745467-21910467 GCF_047830755.1 Zonotrichia albicollis | reverse complement strand
TGAAATATAAAACAAAATTACTGCCTTTTTGAATTTAAAAAGAGCTCTGGTAGGTGAAGATGAAGCAAAACTGAAACATATGCAATTTGCAGGTAAGGTTAATATAATCAAACATTCACCCTCCCAATGAAACAAAAAATTACCTTTAGCAGTCTTCATTCTGAGACTCCAGATCTGCTACTTTATGCTCCCTGTTAAATTGTTTTCTTCCCATGTGCTTTGAGGGCAGAAGATACACCCCTTAATGAAGGGCAAAAAAAATCAGTTGAGATAAATGCACTTAAGGTGAATAAGTGAGCTTTTTCATTGAGGTTTACATTTACTCTCTGCCGGCTCAGGAGTCAGAATTTTCTATTGAAATAGGAGAGGATGTTTCTAAAATCTCTGAGGGTGAAATTCACACCTGGAGGCAGGACAAGGTGCGTGTGGGATGTGGATCTCTTATATCCCTGTTTGTGGGTGCTTGGATGCCTGGATTTGTGCTCCCATTTCAAGAGAGGTTGAACTGGCCTTGAGAAATGAAATACAGCTCAAGTCTGTCCATATACAGTTCTGTGTTGAGGTGCTGGCACCTGAATCTCATATGAAACAAAGTAGATTCTAGCTTTTAAAAATAGAAGCAGAATAAAAGTTTGACCTATTTAAAAAGGATTCAATGAAAATAAAAACAACTGTCATGTTGTATTAAATATTATCAGAGTGTAAAATGAGGGAATTAAGGAGCTGGGGAGTTTTTCTTCTACCCAACGCTGGTTTTTTCTCTGTGATTTTGCATGGGTTTCACGAGGCAGATGCAGATGGGAAGCAGGCAAGGTTTGGGGGAGATTGAAGGGGAGTGTGACTGGGGGAACACTATTTCTGACCTCTATAAAAGCAAAGTTGTGCGTGGAGAGGACAGCAACAGCAAAGGGTGCTGCACTGCCCACCTTCCCCAGGACTGTGGTTTTGATCTGCCCGGCTGCCTCGTGCCGTGCTCATCATCTGCAGGCGCTTTATGCCTCAGCCACACAGCAAACCCCATCTGCTCCATTTAATGATTTCTGTTTGATGAATTTTTCTGTATTCATAAAGGGAGATGCTGTCACAAGGGACAGCCTCAAGCACACCCACCCCTACAATCTTTATCAAGCTCCGAGCCATAATCATTCAGGCTCAGCTCCTAATATAACACAAGCCCTGCAGAACTGGGGGTTCGCTGGCAGCCGCCTTCTGATTCTTTCATAAACTGTAATTCTGATGCTGCAGGTTTAATTAAGTACGTGGCAGTTAATCAGCCACTGAAAACAGGGGCCTCCACCGGGGAATTACCTGAGTGAAAACAGACCAAACATGAAGGGGCTCCCTTGAAACTCTAGTACTTGTGCTTCCATGGTGAAATGGAAAGAAAGTTATCAAATAAAATCTGTTTGCTTGTGGCTGTACTGTGACAGCTTTGTTAGTCCTAACAGATGACAAGGATTATTCAATCAATATAGATTTACCTTGAGAGTTTTGCTGTTTTCAGGCACCTCCAGGAAAATGACAGCCATTAAATATGTACAAAGGCCAGTCCAGGGCCTGTGGCCTCTAGCTTTAAGCTGCTGCCTTTTCTGAGTTATGTCAGGATCAATTTTTTCTAATAGATATCACTTATCCTACATGATAATCAGGCTATCATAGTCCATTGATTACATGACAGCCTGATTTAGGTCTGGTCTAGAAGATAAGAAACACAGGGAAATCTCTTGCCTGTATTGTCAGGGAATTCAATTCCTCTTTTGGAACTTTCCCCTGAAGTTATTTCCTGTGTGCAGAAGCCAAGCGAGCTGTGTTGACCAGTTACCCTCCCTCACACACCACCCTCGCTCCTTTGTGGAATTGCAGGGAACCAGAGCTGAAAACTTGAATCCAGCATTTTTTTTTGTCATTTGAGTAGTGGAAAGGTAATCTGAGTCTCTTAGCACTGATTTCTGTTCCAGTGTGAGGTTTTGGTTCATTTTGAAGGCTCCACTAGACTTGAGAACTATTGTATTTAGGAAGATTCCTGTTTTGGGGTCTGGGTCGGGTGAGTGTGATGAAACAGAAGTGCAAAATATCATCTTCTTTATGTATGATGCAAAATGTCACACATTTGTTTCTATTAATAAGGTTTTCTTGAGATATTTTGATGGTAGTGCTACTGTGCTTATTGTGGTGCTGGGGTTGAGGTTCTGTGTTTTCAAGGTATGCAAAAAGGCTGAAGGAAGGCATTTGCATCTGAAATGTCCAGAAAACCCTTCCAGTGCTCTTTGCTGAATGAAAATCAAGTAGCTGCAGTCACACTGGTGAAAACTGAGGAAACACCCTCCCTTGTTGTGAGGCAGCCTTTAAACTCTCACCTAGCTGCTCATGACCAGCTTTTACTTCCCAAAAGGGCTGGAATTACAACTTGTGTATCTTCTTCTGAGAACAGTCTTCTCCCTTTATGTCTGTGGATCCCACTGTAAGACTTAAACAGGAGAAAAAAGGGGAGAAAAGAGAACTGCCTGCTTATGTTTCAGTATGCTGCTGCAAAGGTTTCTCACTTGTTTCTAATTCAGGTTCCAAGCTAAGAGTATGTTAGTTTTCAGAGCAAGATGAAAATTGTGATGTTAGAGTAGCTACAAGACACATTTGTCATTATTTCTTTTATTTTTTTTTAATTATTGCTTTTTGCATACAGTCTGATCTTATAGTTCCTTCATCTTGCAATCTGTGCTTCTAAGCAAGTGTTGTAATTCTCAGTCTGTACTGACAATTTTATTATAACTACAGATCAAACATATATGGGAGTTTGGGGGGTTTTAAGTTGTTTGTTTTTACCACAAAACAATTTGTAAACATAGCAAAGCTCTAATTTCAAGCAAGAGGGTGAGATACTGATTTTAGTATGTTAAAGAACATACTGGTGTTCACTGGGAAACCTCTGGTTTCTCTTTTAAGGCCCAGTAAACATTGTTTTCTGTAGCTCTTACAGTCTTTTGTTACATGTTTATTTTGAATTTATAAAAGATCAAGGTGCTATAGATCACATCAGTGTATAGGAATAGATAAAACTGTGCTACATTGAACTTTGCTAATATATAAATAGAAATACTAAAGAAAATGCTACAGTATGATCCAACTATCAAACAAATCAAATCTATGTTTCATGTGAGAAAATACAATGAAGTCCAAATATTATGGGGAAAAAAAGGCATTTTTGTTTCACTAAGGTGTACATGTTAAATAATCAAAGGATTCAACATGACAATATGGTTATAGATAGTTATCTTAAGTGCCTTCTGTGGTGAGGAACCGAAATTAAGAACTTGAACAAAACATGATACATGAAAGTGCAGGTTCTACAAACACTGGGTTGCTTATTAAAACTACTTTGATCCCTCGTTTCTTTGATATCCTAGGTCTTATAAAGAATTCACTTTCAGGGGTAAATATAGGTAGTTCAGAGAGACTTTATGACATACTGTACATACTGCTCTTTCAGAGACACTTTTTAATTACTTAAGAAAAAAATTGCAGCAAGAGAAAAATGCTGATAGAGTCACTATCTACTGATGTTAGTTTTTAACTGCTGATTATTTTGGTGTAACCTATTTGAATAATTCTCCTCTCAGAAGCAGGTCAGGTTTGAGAATCTGAACATATCTGCTAATATTCCAGATTAGAAGGATGAGACATTGGTTCACACAACAGATGGGGTATATATTTGTCCCTAAAAAGATCACATATTGCTTGTTTCTCAAATATTAGCCAGGCACCTGCTGGAAAAGCTGGATTTTTTGCTGTTGTTCACTACCTTGGTTTCCTGAGCAGGACTGTAGCGAATTCTCAGAGAAGAATAAGTATTATTAACCTTTATTCTCCTTTTCTAATCACTTTGGTACCCAGTTTTCTCGTCACTGAGGCCTGCATGAGGTTGGAGGTAGTTCCAATGAAAATACATAGTTCTGTTTTCAAATAGATTGTTTTCTTTTTTACCTTTGTTCTTTAAAACTGCTCTCATCAAATCCAGGGCAATGTTAGGGCCCCTGCACAGACTCTTGTGTTCTAGAAATGTGGATTTGGATCTGACTTTTGCGTGGAGGCTTTTCTGCATAACCTGGTGCTGTGATGTGGGGCTGAGTGGAGGGAAAGATCAAGGTCAGGTAACAGACCATGGTCTCTTTGTAATGGGTAACTGCACTGCAGGCCAAACCTTTATTTTATAAACTTCTGTGGGGTAGACTTGTAGCAGCCCCAAAGCTTCAACATACCTTTTTACACCTAGGAATGTGAAAGGATGGCTTTGAGTAAACCCCTTTCCCCCAGTTTTGAATGCTATGTGGATGAACAGGTACGGCTTGTGTCAGTACTGTAATGATTATCAGGCAACATAAAATCTGGATTTGAAATGAACCAGTGAAATAGAATCTTAATATGCCTTGGGAATTTAGGGGAAAGGGGCTCTTGTGTCATTTTGGTCAGATGAGCTTGAAAATGAAAATAAAAAATACGCAATCTGAAGCTGGGTGCTGAAAACACATTGCAGTCAGAACCAGTCTTTGATACAAAGTGCAGTCATATTTTGACCTGCATATTTTTGGCTTTAAAGTATGATTGGGATGCTCATTATTTTCTTGAGTCAAAAGTACCAACCAAATGAAAATTAGGAATATCTAGAATGTACTCAAGTGAAAATCCTGAACCAGCTTCATTAGATCAATTTTGTTTCTGTCATTACTTCTCTTTTTTTTTTTTTTTTTTTTTTTTTGTGGGTGATTTTGGTGTTTTTTTGGAGGTTTTGGGTTGGTTTTTTGGGGGGGTTTTTGGCTTGCTTTTTTTTTTTTGCAACAAACAACTTAAAACATAAAACAACTTCAAATTCCAGGCAAAAGCATTTATTAATGATATAAAAGTCCTCTAACTATCAAGCAGATTGGTACTGTCAAAAAAACCACATTACCAGACATGGTTCATTCTGAAAATGGTACTGTTGCACTGCTGAATAGGTTTTATTTCCCCTTTCAATATAGGTACCTTATTAAAAGAGTATTATTTTACCAGATTTTCCTGTTATGATTTTTTTTAATTAAATAATTTAATTAACAGATGACAAATGCAGTCTGTAAGGATGTTCATGTTTCCAAAACCCAAACAGATCTCTCAGTGCAGGCTCATTTGTGATTTCTTCACAAGGCAGAGCTGTAGTTCCTCTGCTCTAAATTCCATTTTCCTGCTTTGAGCTGACAAGCCTGGCAGCAGCAGAACCTGACACCCAAATGAGCAGCTCCAGCTCACCAATTACACCCAGGGGCGTTTGGTGAAAGTGCAAATCTCACACAACCCTTGGCCAGGCAGGTGTCCCTATCAGAGCACCTTTGTGAAATGCCTTCCCATGCAAAAGCATCTCCGCAGAGTCCTCCCTGCAGATCATCCTTAGCCTTAACCTACACTTGAAAACAAAGTACAACTTCCCCTTATTTCTTGTGCCTCCTTATGTTTCTATCCACTAGACCATGCTGCCTTTCATTAGTTAACTACCTGTCAAATAAACTGTTGCATTTAATTGATTTATTAATCGAAAGGGTAACTATGACTCAGCTTACTAATATTTTGAAATTCACAGAAGATATTTGTCAGTTTTGTGAATCTGCAAAGCACTTGTGTGATCAACCCATGTTATGTAATTCAATTTCTATAATAATTTAACTTTTTATTTCCATACTTAAGGTGTTTAAAACTAAAATGAATACCCTTTTGGAGATTATTTATGGATTTGTATTAGCATTGTGTATTTTTTGTGTTACAGTTCTTACAATGCTACTATTAAGCAGGTGTTCCCTCCTTAAATCTGCCAATATTTTTGTGGATAGCAGATGATGGACAGCTGGAAAAAATGAGAGGTTTAAACCAAGAAGAGGGGTTTTTTTTAAATTTTTAAATTATAACCTCTACTTTCCATCTTCAATATCTCATTGTGATCAAGAATTTAAGATCCCCCTTTGAAAGACTTTTATATTAATAAACCATTTCAGACATGTTTAACCACCTCACATATAATAGAATTCCTTCAGACACAGAAGATATAAAAGTGTAGTTTTCCCTGAGTTTTTATATCACTGTTAGAGTATGCAAGCTTCACATTAATTGAGACTCAAAAAAACACATAATTTGTCATTTCCAGGTAGAGGGGAACCAAAACAACCTCCCTGTAAATGCAGTCCTGTTTGGGGTAGTCTTTGGAGTGTGCTTCATTCTCTTTTTCCCTTTTTTATTTAAGTGACTTAGATCAAACATTCAAGCACTGTCTGTAACTAATATTGTTTCCTGGCCTAAACAGATAATTGCCCTTCTGGATGTATAAAAGATGTCTCATGGAGCAAAGTGAAATATCATTAATAAAGGAGAATGATTTACTCACGAATTCTTCAAGAAGTAAGATTAATAAGCCATCCCCTGGTGTTAGATATAATCTTCAGATCTCTCTTCACTGCATGACTTATTTTTGCAACAACTGCACTATTCAATCATTAATCATTACACTCAGTGAGCAGTTTATCTGTGCTAATGTGCATGCTATACACAAACAACAGCTCTCTCTTACTCTTGGAGAATGAGGAGGAGGAAAAGTATGCACTACAGTGTGATGGGAATGAAATAAAATGAGGCTGCCATATGATACATACGTTTTCATTCCAGATATAGCAACTTCAGTTAGAAGGTATCTCTTTCCTAATGAAAGCAAGATTGCATTTCAATGTGGAGTAATGGTTGAAGGGAGAAATCGTGTGTGGGCCTTAAAAATACATCTGTTGTCTTACCCATTCTTGTGAGAGTAGAGACTCAGCTTTGGCTCTCACCTGTGTGCCAATAACGTAACCTGTGTTCCCCAGAGCAGTTCAGCTAGGCTGGCACTGAACTCCATGTGGGCTAATTTATCTTGAATTTAAACCTACTTTTATAGGGCACAAGCCTGAGCATAGCCCACTGCAGAGATGAACTGGAGAGGGGATGAGAACTGCTTTGTTTAGCAGTGGTTGGATGAATTTTGGAGCCTGCATGAACCCTGTGGGTGTTGGCAGTCTGTGTGAGGGGGGTGCATAGCAGGTCCCCCCTTTGGCTTTATTAGTAAAAACGATATGGCAGTAAAGTAAGCATTTTACATACCAGAGGGTTTTTTCATAAGTAATAGAGCTGAACTCCATTAGCAGTGACAGAATAGTGCAAACCACCCAGTCCAGTTTGGAGTTTGTCTTCGAGCAAATTTGTCTCACTTTTGCTTCATCTTTACAAAACTGACTTGCCAGGCAGCTAATGAAGTAGGTAGTAAAACTGTCATCAAAGAGGAGACTCATATGTTTGAGATACAATATTTCTGATCTACCTGGACCTATAATTAGAATAAAATAGTAAAGATTATTAGTTTCATACAATCTGAAAGATATGTGAAATTCATCTCTTGTTTTAAAATCCAATGAGTTTTCATATACAAATATCCACCGCTACTCTGGATACACAAATCAGTTTAATTTGTTTCTTCTAAGTACTAGCAATAAAAATTTCTATTATACTTCTATTTTTCATATTGTGCATGCTGACAGGCACCTGACAATTCAGTTACAGCTATGTAGCTGAACCAAGTGCTCATGATTAGGAGTTCATTGTGTTCTCTAGCCAAAAAAAGCAGTGGAGGGAAAATGGAGCAGGGAAACCCCAATCCAGCCTCTGCTACTCTCCTGCACCTGCAGTGAGTGGAGAGAAGTGTGGGATGAGATAAGATCAATCCTATGTGGGCAAAGCCAATGAATTAAAAAAAAAAAAAAACAAAAGTTAGAAGAAATGTCAAGTTTAGTTTGGTTCTTCTCTGCCCCTGTGTAAGGTTTTTGGTGAGGGAAAGAGCTCAAGACTTCTGTAATGGAAAAAGATGGTCTGAGGGAAAGTGAAAACACATGGTTTTATGTGATTGTTAGCATTTTAGAAAGATAGCATTAAATGGGGAGGAGGACAATTAAACATAGGAAATAGCTGTTGCGTTTCCACATCCCATTATTTTGAAGTAATTGAAAATGTTCCATTGATCTTGGTTTTTATCCAGGGGAGAACTTGCTCAAAAACATTTTATTGGAGCCAATACCTATGTATCAAGAATCTTTCCTAATGACTTGATATTGCTTAGTAACTGGAAATTTCATAATATTTTTGCCTTAAATGCCAAGCTCACCTCTCCTGAAGAAGCATGAAGAACAAATATTCATTAATAGAATAGCAGAGTAGCATTTTTGTTGTGGAGTTAAAGCATGAGACGCAGTGTATAAGTAAATCTTAATTGGCTCTGGGGAAAACCCTCTGGTACATGCCAAGGTCCCACAGATGAGAGAGTTCAAGCTATTTTTTATCCATTGGCTTTTGGTGAGGGCATTGGTCTGGAGGGCTGCTCGGTCACCTGCAAGTCCTTCAGAGCCAGCTCATTTTCTGCACGTGAGCATTGCTTTGTGGTGTGTCAGAAGGGCTCTCTGAGCCAAAAACCTCTGCAAGACCACTATTCCCTTCTGGACTCTGCTGCCACTGGAGGGACAGGGCAGCAATCAAAGCTTAGGTTTCTGATGTATCTTGTGTGGCTGCAGTTTTGGGCTGGGAAACACCTACCTATTTCATCCATTATGACTTCTGCTGTCTAATTAAATGAGAGCTTAACTAAATGAGAGTCTTTCCTTGACTTCATAGTTTGAGGGGTTTTTCTTGCTGGCTAAATGCCTTAGGAAACTTTAACTGAGCATGCTTAAGTATTCTGGAAAGACCTGACTCCTTCCTGGTGATCTACCTGAGCCCAATAGCAGGGTACTGAGCAAAGTGAAAAACGGTCACAGCATCTCCATTTTCAGTAGGAGTGGTGGCACTGGCTGCTTCTCCCTTCCTGTGGGTGTGATCATCATATAATTGTCAGTCATGTGTTTGTCCAGCTTCTACCAACACCCACCCAAAAAGTGTGATCATTAAATGTGCACTGCAGCCATTGAGTGAGTACCCGGTTACACAGGAACGTGTCCTAGTTTGGATCAAGGGCTGCATTCAGATCTGGCAGGTTTATGGCGGGTTCCCACAGCAGCACCAAATCCCTGTTTGTGAACGAGAGAATCCTAGTTTGTTTCATATTTACAAACCACACTGTCATTACCACTGATGCAGTATCAGCTGTGATAATTATCATTGTGCCTTCAGCTTCAACAGAGCAGACATTTGTCTGATCCATGTGGAGGGTTGCCAAGTTGGCTTGTGGTATACTTGCTGAAATTAGATGGCTTTTTTCAGCTTGGATTGCACCAACACCCACTCATGTTAACTGTGAAGGAATTAGTGTGGTTAAAATGACATTTCTTATGTTGTCTTATGAAATTTGAGTTCTGAATTATGAATTACAGTAATACGACTTCTGTTCCATTTAGTGACTTGGTGGAATGCAGCGTTAAGATATTTTGACCTTTTTTGGCAATTGTGACTTGGAGAAGGTGGTAGCTGTAGATAAAATTAGAGGATACTCTCATGTTAACAAAATTAAGGTTGCAAAGTTTGGTTTTACAAAGTAAACTTTTGCTCTTCCAAGCTGCCTGGTGGTCTGTTCCAGTTTGTGTTTTTTTCCAATACGCTGCCTAAAAACCCTTTCCCTTAATTTGCCTTGAGAAAACCTTATTTAAGGAGAATTTTTGCTGTGGATTAATCTTTATTCATTGGGAGAAAATAGAATCTATCTGATAATCAGAAGAGCACTTTTCTCTAACAAGATTAGATCACGTCCACATGTGGCAGTACTGAGGTTTTTGAGAGTCTTTAACACTGTCCTCTTTTCTTCCAACTGAAGATTCATGGGTGTTTTTACCAGTGGCTTTCGTGGGAGGAGGATTAAGCCAATGCTTCTGAAAATCCCAGTTGGGACATTTTTCCTTGTAATAGTCCAGGGCTGAGCCACATGGAGAAATCAAGGCATCTGTTTCCTCTGTACAATTTAGAATACCTCTCAAGAGCCAGAGAGGCAGAGGGGAGAAAAAAATAAATCCTGCTTGTGTGAAATCTAGAGAAATAGCTTTGTTGGTCAATAATTCTGGAAAGATAGCTTTATTTTTCTAAATAAAGTCAGAATATAGATGTTAGGAGTTGCCTTTACCAAACCAATCACTGGAGGAGGTCATACAGCTCCCTACTACTGAGCATTGAATCTTGGATAGAATAAATGCACGCACTGGCTTGACCTCATGAGTTTCCTTTATGGTTCATTTTCATCACTGTCCTTTATGCTGGTCTCTGTGGGATCCAGGAGCTGACCCAGACTAAGCAGCAGAGGAAGGGCAGGGTGTCCCTTGTGGGGCTGTTACTGCTGCAGCTGAGCAAAGCCCCTTAATGATTCCAGTAGATTTGCCTGGGCTTTGCACTGGGAGAAAATTTCACCCTGCAAATAAAGAGCGATGGCCAGTGCGGCTCACGGGGATGCACAGAGCAACTTAATTATGTTCAGCACAAGTTCAAGCAGTATCTGTAGGTAACATATGTGACTTCAGAGGCAGAGGTTCAGAAAAGTGGGTTTTATATTTTGGTGGACTATAAACTTGCAGATGATAGCACACATTAATCTAGTTAACACTAAAAGCAAGTTCATCAGTTATCCCATGGAAAATACAGTTGTGTCCTATAGTTGACATCAATCACTGGAATGGATCAATGTTTCTCAATAAGAAAATGAACAAAGATATCATTTCTTGCCAAAAGGATATTTCTACTGGAAATGGCGGTTACTGGCAACCTTTTTGTTTTCATTGAAAACTGCAGGACTGAAAATTCTTGATTTCCAGCCTGTCAGTTAAAACACAAAAACTTCTATAAAAAAACTTTAGTGAAAGTATTGTTCTCATAAATCTTTTTTTTATGAGAACTGAAAACATTTCCTGCTCAACTTAGTGGTTTTTAAATTTAGAATTTTTACCTACGCGTTGCCCCGAGGTGGGTTGTGCCCTGCTGTCACTGAAGCACTGTGACACGGGTAGCTGTTCCAGGACACGCCATGTTGACGATGCCAGATTGTAAACACGAATGTTTGGAAAGTGCAGGAGCACAAATTCAGACTCAGTTGTGTGAAACTTCCGTGAGTTAACTTCACTGTTGTTTCTCTGAATTCATGGAGTGTAACGGGCCATGAATCAGTAATTTTCATTCACAAAAGGACTTGTTGTATATATTCAGGTCCCCCTGACAGTGCTGTAAGCAGCATTGCCTATTAAGCTTTCTAAACTATTTAAACTAGGTCAGAGTGAGGGAAAACTGTACCAACATTATGATTAAAAGGCACCAGTATAACGATCCTAGATAGCATTGTTGTCTTTGTTCCCATGAGTCACTGCCTAACAATATGGTTATTTTAGCTCTGCGACTTCTTCAAAAAGAAGAGCTTTGCCCACATCTTTTTTTAAAAAAATTATCAGCTCTGTTACCCCCTTCCTACTAGATTATATGCTGTTGCTGATTTGCTAGAAAATAAGTGTGCACATTTTAATTTTAGTCTGTCTCTTTTGCCCCTTATTTGAATTACTAATGTGCCTTCCCTTTCCTTGTCAGGGTCTGTGTGTTGGCTGGTAAGGACTGCATCTTCACCAAATACAAAATAGCAGCTCCCTGAAATGCTGCCAGGAAAATGCTTGCCAGGTTTATTTTTTTTCTTGGGTTGCTTTTTGCACCTCTTTTTTTCTTTTGCTTGTGGAAGAAGGGAGTAAATGAAGCACCCAAGATTTTATGTTTGACCCTAATCAGTTTTCATAACAATGAAAGAGTCCCTATTGCATGAATATTGCATTTTGATGAAGGTTTTTTTTGAGGCTGTAGATTTAAGACAGCTTGGTAACCAGAACTCCTCTGCTCTGTGTCAGCTCTCTGTGAGATATTGAATATTATAATTTCTATATTTGCTGCTCAGATGTCATTTAATATTCATATGCAAAATACTCATTCCCTTTAAAAATAATGTTCTTATTGTATGATTTATTTGATGTGGAAGTCAGAGTTTTGTCTTCTCTCACATAAAATAAAGCACCTTTCAGAGGGAGATGATCTGTTTCTTCCCGTACGTGTGGCACAAAATGTCAACATTCTTCCTGTCATTCGCAGACTCAGTGAACGGTGAAGCAAACATCGGGCACTCCTTGTGTTAAGAGCAATGGGCAACTATTGAGTTTTTGTTTTCAAAAATGTGCACCAGAAATCTGAAATGTTCAAGATCTTGCAGGCAATGCAAAAATTTCTTATTCGTCCTCCTGTGAATCCTGAATTCTTAAACTTTGATCTGTAATTTTTGCCCCTCAAATTTGGATTTTGTGGTGATAGTCTTGCAAAAAAATACAGGGTCAGACTGCTGGTATTATTCCTGCATTCAGCTCATCATTTCTCACATAGTGGCTCTAGACAGAATTTAACTTTAATATGCTTTAAATCTCTGGGTCTAGTCCTATAAACACTTACATACTACACTGCTTAATTTTAACCCTCTATATAATACCGTGATGGGTTTGATGAAGCTGCTTACATAAACACTGGAATGTATGTATGAGTGGTAACATTACATGTCACCCTGATCTACTAAACCTAGTGGGAAAATCTCATCCCCCTCATGAAGAAACAAGTTCTTATCCAAAAACACATATGCAATTTAAGCTTCCCTAGGAATTGATTTCATTAGGGCACTGCTTTTCCTGTGTGATCTAACTAAAGCACACTGAAATCTGCTGAGGGCTTGGCAGGAGTGAGTAACTCTGGACTAACACTGAGTACTTGGGAAAAGTGGGTTTATGGAGGAATTTGAAAGACAAGATTGTAACAAAACACAAAGGCACTGTCAATTATAAGGATTTGAATCTGGTGAAATGATGTGAATCATAGTCCTGCTAGAAGGAGCACTGGGGCTCAGAGGGATGAGAAGCTTCCCAATGTCTGGGATTATTTAGATAGTTCTCCCTGTCTTTGAAATCCAGAACTTGTTATCTGTTAATAGTAGTATTAACTATATATCATGTTCATGTTCATTTTGGAGGTTTTCCATTCTTAAAGTTTGGAAACCAGAACTGCACAGCTTTTCCCAATAATTCCTATCAGTGTTATGCATAGGTGCATTATTCCAAATGCATTTTCATCCTTTATTTTTTTCCTATCATCATTGGTACCTCTTATTGGATTTGAACCAGACCCAGTGGATCATGCAAGGAAGACTTGCAATATTTTACTTGTTAACAATTTATGTTCTTATTCATAAAACCGACTTGGAGATTAACAGGTTAGTTACCTGAAATTTTGGCCACTTTTCTTAACGTTGATGAGTCAGGTTCTCCAAAGTGAGGCAAGGTTTAATCAGTAGTGTGAGTGCAAGCTATCTAAGGTTTGTCACATAAAATTTCTGTCAAAGTCACAGCCAGGTAAAACAGTTTCAGTTTGGTTTTTTTTACTGTAATTTGCCCTGTTTGTGAGGCTTTATGAGAAGGCTGTGAACTAGTTAAGTTACATTCTGAAGGAGAAGATAGAAGCAAGTCAATGAAGAGAAGTAAAATTGACAAGTGAAGTGAGCAATGTGATAGCGCTGTCATGGGAGCTCATGTTTCTCAGAAAGGTAGAAAATTTGAGTTAGGAGGTAAGGAGGAATAAATGGAAAGAAGTGGAAAGGGACTGAACTGGAAGGGAAGAAGAAGAAAAAGAGAAGCAGCAAAGCTCACCACAGGCCTGAAGTGGTAAATTTGAAAAGTCATTGTACACTTGACACTGCTGTCTACAAGTGGCTGCCGTAGAAGTGGTTCATTTAAACAGCAAAGTGTGGCTGGGCAGGTCCTGCTGAAGGACCAGACTTAGTCTAGCACAGATACTGGAAGACAAGCAAGGAAACAAGGTGTTTTAGCCTTTCTTCCTCTCCCATCTCTAACTGAGACTGCTCATTGTGGCACAAATTCCCACTGCATGTGGTTGGGGTGCATAGCTGGGTAACCATCCTGCATTTAAAACAGCTTTGTGTCCGGTCCTGTTAGCTCATAATAACTGTGAGCCTCTTCCTAGACCCAAAATACCATCTGCACCTATGATTGTACCAGCTGCTTTGGCACTGTGCCCAGGAACTGCTCTTCATCCCGCGTGGGGAAATGCAGGGAAGGGAGAATGCTGGTGGGAGCAGCACAAGGCAGAGCCCAAAGAAGAGCAATGGAGCCAGTGAAGGTTTTAGAGCCACAAGTCTTTTCAGGAGCAGCTGAGCTGTTTAGCTGCAGAAAAGGAGACTTCAGGGTGACTTTCTTCTCTCTAGAACTGCCTGAAAGCAGCAGAAAGTGGGTGTTGGTGTCTCCTCCCAGGTAACAAGTGACAGGATAAGAGAAAATGGCCTCAATGTGCCAAAGGAGTTTAGATTGGAGATGAGGACAAAATGGTTGTCCAACACTGGAACAAGCTGCCCAGGGAAGTGGGGGAGTCACCATCCCTGGAGGGATTTAAAACACACGTGGGTGTGGCATGGGGACACGCGTTAGTAGTAGACTTGGCAGTGCTGGGCCTTTTCCAAGATAGATACTGCTATAAGGAATCTCCTCTGGCTTCCTGAAGGTACTTGCTGTGGCTGACGTGCCTCTTTTAATAATTATAATGTGAAAAAATTGTCTGTTAATTCCTTTCAGTTACAAAAGCAATTTGGGTGAAGGAGAACATGATTCTCTGTATGTGCACTTGGGGAGGAGAGCTGCAGAAAGACAAACATCTGGCCCCTCAGAGGAAATTTGTGGCAAATCCAAAAATTGAACACAAGTCCTAAGTTCCCTGTTGCTGCTTTAGCCACAAGAATCCTGACATTTTACAGATAGACTGTAAACACATAGTGTAAGATGTTTATTTGAAATTCCAGAGAATCCATCATTGAGAGACCTCATTATCCTTGGCAAATATTTAGGGATCCTAAATACTCCTTAGGAATTTCTGGCCTAAGGGAGATTTGGTTCTGTAAATTCAGTTTCCTAATCATGTATTCTTTTTTTTTTTTTTTTTTTTTTTTTTTTTTTGCACATGAGAAGTCTTACAAATACATGACTGTGAAGCCTTTTAGATTTGTGTGTCTGATCCTGGTAGCTGACCGCACTAGTTAGGTGTGCATGACTGCACCCCAAAAGTGCAGACAAAATCATCTCCACTCCTTTCTCTGACCCTACAAGGAAAGCTACTAATTTTGTAACATTGCTCAGTTTCCTCCAAATGAAATCAGTGAGATAAGGATCTGTATTAGCAAATTACTCTCCCCATGCTATAGGGCGTTATAAATCAAAAGAAATTAAAAATAACACTTTCCTGCATTTAGTAGGCCTTATGAAACTGCAGTATGATAGAAAAGTCTGAAATTTTGATCTGAGCTTGATAAATGGGATAAATCTGCTCTTCCTGGAGCCAGCTGTGTTCTGTTCATGTTCCAGTTAAAGTTGAGCTGTTACCCTCCTCTACTCTGTGTTGCCGAGTCTGCACTTGGAATAGTGAATCCAGTTGCACCCCTTTTCTGTTCCCTTGTGCCATTCCTGTTCAGGAGTGATGTGGAGGAGTTGTAGAGGACTGTAATGATGGTCCAGGGCCTGGAGTACTCGGGCTGCCAGAAAGAACTGAGAAAGCTGGTGTTGTTCAGTTCTAGGTAAGAGGCTAAAGGGGCAATGGCAACTGGCAGTGACCTAAAGAGGGGTGACAAGGATAACAGAGACAGTGTCTTCTCAGTGCTGGCACAAACCATACAAGGGGTAACAGTTGAAAACAGCAGAAAATGGGAGGTTCTAGTTGGAAATTAAGAAACAAATTTCTCCGGGAAGGTAGAACAGGAGTGGGAAAAACCTATGGCAAACTTGGTCAAGTGGGAGGTAGGACTTGAGCCCTCCAGAGGTCTCTTCCACCCAAAATTTCTTTGATTCTGTTACAGAGCATGAATATTCAGTTCATTGACTGTTTTTCCTAATTTATATTCTGAGATTTTAGTGGGATTTTGCTCAAGGCCAGATTCCACTGCTTCTGTGTTAAGAAGTAATTTTAATCCCTTGTAATCAATAGGACTATTTTTGGCACAAAGTTCTGGATTGCAAAATCCACAGATATCTGTATTACAAATCCTCTTTCTCTCTTTCTTTCTTTCTTTCTTTCTTGTCTTTTTATAAAACACTGGACTTGGTTAATAAATAAGCAATGAATATAGCAAATAAGAAAATTACTGAAGCTAAAGAAGCTCGATGAAACTTGATGACATTTCATTTTTTAAAATTCATATACTGCTTGCTTTTCTTTGAACAGATAGTATGTTTCTCTGAGAAAGTGATGTTTGTGTGTATGCGATTTATCTTCTCTTAACCCATTCTTGTGACCTTTTACTTAAGTAACCTGATCGAAATCTCACTTTGTTAACTTTAATTGACATTGAAAGAAAATGTATTTTTTCAGAAGCCAGGCAGATCAATATGAATTTGCACTGTGCTAATTTTGCTTCCTGGACTTGTCTTGAAAACTGTAAGAGCATGATGGAAAACACAGAGTCTCTGTTGTTACTCTACATTTGTTGTGTTAGTGGGTCAACCCAAAACATTTCAAATTGAACTGCAAAATGATAGTGCAGCCATTAGAGATGAAAGCAGCCCTTTAAAATACTTCACTCTTCACTGAAGAGAAGTATGCACTCCTCCTTTTGTGCTTGATGCAGAATTAGAAGTTTGGGCTGTGATTATTACTTCAGACATTTTAGGCTGTCCAATAAAGTCATTGATCTAATTAAACCAGAGGGTAAATTACAGCTTTCAGCACCTAGATCTCCCAATATATAAGGTGGTGTTAAGTGCACCTTCAAAAGCAGAAATAAATAAGTTAATAGCAAATCTAAAGGGATCAGTTCTATCATGGTTTAATTAGACAGTAGAAATTATGGCCAGAAAAAGCACCGTGTCCTTAAAAGTAGCAAGGTCCATTTTTTTTCCTAAAAGGATAACATTTGGCTAAATAGTGTGGTCTGACATTAGGTTTCATTAGGTGTAAACGACATTGCAGAGCCTCAGGCTTTAAAGTGGCTTGAAGAGGTACAGGAAGGGTATTTTTCTTTCACCTGTCACCACTTATTTTCCTGAGCTACTGGCCAGTAGCCTGGCATTTTCAGCTAATGGGAATTAAATAATACAGCTGTAATACAAATGTTGTTTGTTGTTGCTTGATCTTATGTGGCAGTCATTAAAGTTTAAATAAAAATCTGGAAAGAGAGCCACATAATGGTTAAGGACCCTCAGCTAACTTTGGATTTTTATGGCCTTCTCATTATAGCCATTATACACTAACACAACCACTAATGAAAGGCTTGGAACCTTTGCGTGGGCTGAGGCTCATTTGGGGCAGGAGGCGGAGGAAGTGACCGTGTGCTCGGAAATAGCCGCGTGTGCCAGCCCCGCACAGAGCCCGCCTGCGCTGGGCTCCCCTCCCAGACCCACGCACAGCAACGCTCATCCATCCCCCTTTGTGCCGGGCTGCTGAACAGCCCACCCTTGTTCCCACTGGGGAACCCAGGCTGCCCTCTGGGATCCATCCCCCTCTTTGCACATATCCTCTCACCTCTCCTCCAGGGCAGGGCTTGGCCCAGGAACTACTAATGCCAAAGGCTTGTAGAGCCCCTGGTTAAATCCTTAGTAGCAAGAGGTGCTGTTTTTATGGTATTGTGCTCTCAATTACATCATTGATATAATTTCCGTGCTAGTTTTTAGGATTTTTTTCCTGAAAAAAAAAAAAATTGCTCAGTCTAATACCTTTTGATTCTCATAGTTCAATTTATTTGCTCACTTATGAAAATTGTACATCCTAGAGATAACAATTGTTGCTATTCCTGGTGAGAAATTTTCTGTGCTCCCCATAAGAAAGCAATTTCAATTTTAGCAAGACATTGTACAACTTGTTTCTGACTGCAGTGGTGGTAAAATAAATCTCAGCAGTAAGGGGGTGGATTTTTGGCATCTCTTTCTGGGCATCTTTATTTTTTTGCACCCCAGGATGCTCTCTGAGGATGCAGTGCTGCCTTGCACAGGCCTGCAAGGAGCCACGCTGCTTCTTTGTGCCTCCATCTTCCCATCTGTCAGAGGGGCATTGCAATGCCTACCTCCCCAGTTAAGTACTTTGAAGATTATTGATGTTGCAGCAAAGCTTTTATATGAGCATTTGATTCTAATATTTCTTCCTTCCACAGTATGTTTTATTCAGGCCAAACTCCTACCCACTCTCCTTACAGCTAATGGAGCAGAGAATCTTTTATCCTGGCTGTTCCCTATTGCGGTCTGAGAGGTCTGTTTTGATATGTCAGCACAGGGAACTTTTCTTTTTATAATTACAGATTTTGTCAACCATTTTGACTACTAATCGAGCTGCAGTGTGGATTAGTGCCTTATTAGCAACACGAGCAGTTCTCCAAAACACACAGCCTGAGGCAGAGCCTCATTATGGAAGACTTCAGGCCAGTTTATTTAGCAAAGCTGTAAAGAACTGGAAATAAGATCTTATACTGGCAAATGTTGACACCCTAAGTGTAGGCATAAAGCCCTGCTTCCCATAGGGTCACACCCTATCCAAAGGTGTTTTGCTGTCCATGTGTTATGTGGGTTGTGTATTAGGAGAGAATCCACTCACTGGGGTCAGCCCCAGGGTCAGCCAGAGTGTTTAGGAAAAGGACCATGAGGTACTTCTCCTAAAACCTGCCTTCTGAGCAAGACACTTGCCTCAAGAGGAAAGGGAAAAGTGGTCAGTGACATAATTTGAACGCAAAATTAAAGACTAGTGCTGAACATTAAAATATTTCTTGCAGTTCCCCAGGGATTTTGCATGGAATTCACTGTGCTCAGTGTGAATGGCAGAGGGACTATATTTATACTTGGTAAATTGGCTGGATGGGCTCCTGGGATTTGAATTGTTTAACACAGAAAGCTCTTGATTTGAGGATATTTTGTAGCGTCCAGTGGCAAGATCCACCCACAACCCCTCAAGGGATGTATACAAAAGGATGTGTCTAATTTTGCATCATGAGTAGCTGGAGAAGAATATAAGCCAGGCCTTCAAGCTGCATGATTTAAAGAGCAATAAAAAATATGACATATAAATTAAAATTATCAGAATGAAAGCCTTTTCTTAGAAGCATACAGAACTGGACTCAATATTTCAATTGGTACTTCCTTTCTCCCTTCCTGGAGTAATTCTGTTCAGGTCACTGAAACTTTTTTGAATTATCTTGATTTTAGTAAACATTTTCAGAGGAAAGAAAATTGGATGCCACTTCCAACCTTCCAAATAAATTATTATTATTTCTTCAAAATTACCTAATTCAATGTCATTTTTTAATTTTAACATTACTGTTACTTAAAATGTTTTTAAAGGTACCTGTGTTTTAAAAATGTAAGTATCAATTTATTACAAATATAATTAAGTCAGCAGATGAAATATTCTGTTGCATTTAAAATATTTGTATATTTACTGCAAATTCTTCATATTTACTCAAATAGAAGTAGAAACCTTTTTATTCTTCTCTGCCAAGAATTGGCATAACTGACACAGCTTTGGCCCTGATCCCTAGTCTGTCAGTTTGATTCCCCAAATTTAGTAGCCTTCAAATTGCATCAATAGCACCACAGCATAGCTGTATTTCAGACTTTCTAGGCACATGTACCTTTAAATGTCTTACTCTGAATTTAGCCCAAAATGAATCTTATTTTTGCATATTTATTTAAGCACCTGGGCAGGATTTTTTTTTTCATGAAACTGTTGCCTGTAACTAAGGCAAAAACAAACATTAAGCCACTTTGTTGTTTGTCTACTTTAAATGAAAATGTTACATTGGTATAAAATCACTCTTGAAGTATTTTTTATCTTGTTTCCAAGCAGAAATACTTCAAAAGCACATTTTCATCCACTAAAGTAAACATTCTCAAAATGAAGGACTTTTAAATGTGAACGGTAGCAGGTAAAGGAAAGAGCCCTGTTAAACCAATTAATGAGAAAATAGCCCAGGAACAGTCTTGTTCTCTCAGACTCATCATTTGCTGCGAAAGTTAACTGAGTTTTGAATGTCTGAAAATGCAAGTGGCAGAGGAGGAGGATTCAGAGGGGTCAGGTTCAGATGCTTCAAAGGAGACAAGGATTCAGGATGGCTTTCTTCTAACTCAAACCCACCAGGGCTGTCCTGTATCTGACTGCTGAGCTCTGTGTCACCAATGGTGGTACAAAAGCTAGCTCTAGCCTGTTCATCTTTGGAGCAAGGACCAAAGGGAATGAGGAAGGGAAGGAGAGTGATGGAATGGGTTTACACTCTGTGTCCTGTCTTCAATAATTAACCTTCCCTTTAAAAAGAGACTAGGTTTTTTTTTTTACTTTGCCTTCAATGCTGTCACTATTGACTTTTGGTTCTCAGTTTTTTGGTCATGTTGTTGTTTCTCCTTCCTATAAGGACTGCCAGACTGTCCAGAGCAGTATCTTGTTTTCAGCCTGGTGCAGCAGTGGGTCCCAAGGAAGAGGCTAAGATGTTCTCCTAACGTGCTCTGTGGGTTTCAGATAATAGTGGTTAGTGATCATCCGCTGATGGACCTTTATCCTGCATGGATTTGTCTAATCCTACTTTGAACCTGTTAATACTCCTGGCCTCTCCAATACCCTCAGGCAACAAGTCTTGCATGCTAATTGTATGTGGTGTGGTGTTTGAGCTATGTGAAGTAGGTCCAGCCTGTCTTTGGGAGAGCAGTGCCATGATTCATCTTTGTAACTGGAGGACTGGAGCCTAATAAAAGAAAGTAGGCATATTTTGAATTTCAACCCTGAGCAAATAATGAGGTGTAACACTAAAAAATCCTGAGTTGGAGTCTCAGGGCACACACATTTTCTAACATGGACTTCTTATGCATCAAGACAGTTCAATCACCTAAGTAGGAAAATTTTTGTGATTAGTGTTGGTCTTCACAGGGGGAAACTGCAAAAAGATAGGGAATATTGCATGCTGTGTGCTTCCATGTGTGCTTCATGGGTCATTTGTGACTTCCTCAGACTATCCCAGGGAAGCAGGAAAAATATGTCTTGTTTTATTCTGTATCTAGGGTTATGGATATTTCTGTTTCTTGATGCTGCTTGACCATCAGCAAAGGTGCAGAGAGTGAGGGAGATTTTTGTTGTAGTTTCATAACAAAGTGAAAGCAAAGTCTGGATGGCTGGGTGGCACTCAGCTCTGTTATCTAAGGAGTCTTGTTCCTTATTTGATTATAGAAGAGGTTCAGATTTATATTTATAGGTTTTTCATTTAGTGTCTCTCATTTCTCTCTATGAACCTGTGTAGGGCTTGTAACTCCTGCATCTGAGCACCATTTACCCCAGAGTGGTGGTGGACACATCAGTGCTGTTCCAAGGAGAAGCTCTGAATTAGGATTTCAGCACTGCTACTGAGTAGAGGCTCTCTGTGCCAGTACAGGTGTAGTGCTGATCTTGTAGACAAAACTTGGGTTTCCCAAGCACAGGGAAATCCAGCTGAGACTGAGGGATCTAAATCGTGCCCAGGAGGAATTGATGCTCTCCCTTTCCATGCTCCCACCTACAGCCAAGAACGTGGTGGGCTGCACATTGGTTACCAGCACTTCCAGAGCCTTGGGGAGGTACCAGAGCCAGCTCTGGATTGAGTGTTGCAGTGACCAGAATAACAGGCTCACATTAAAAGTTGAGCAATGCAGACACACTGAGACAGTGGTACCTCTCTACATCTGTCATGCTGACATGAAGCTGCTTTTAGTAAGGCTGAGCAGGAAGAGGATGGCTTTTTGGCCCCTAGCAGTGACTAAAATGTGAGCTGCTTTTGTCCCTTGGTAGTTTTAGCTGTGGAGAACCTAATTTTAGCACAGTGGAGGTTATATATACATATAAACACACACATGTATGTATATATACACATTCAAGCTAAAATTTTAAATCATTGAAAAACCACAAAGTCTTGAATTAGAAGAGAGGTCAGGGGAAAGTTCATGAACCCCAGCTGGTGCAACAAACACGAGCAGCAGCTGATTCACCTCTCTGAGTTCTGTCAGTGTGGTGTGGCTCAGCAGGACCTTCAGCATAACCACAATCACAGGCTGCTCTTACTGGAGCTTCATCTCACACATCCTTGGCGTGCAGTGTCTAGGGCCAGGCACCCTAACCCTGGCAGAGATGGCATGTTTTACTCAAAAGAGTACTTTTCAATTTAAAGTATTTTAAATTGTGGCTTATTAGCAGCAGTTCCTTCCTGAGCAGTGTGTAGTGCAGCTGCATTTGGTGCCAGTACTGTAGCACATGGCTTGGCCCAGCCACAGCAATTTTTTCATGGGATAAATAAGGGAGCTATGATTTTCTACATCTGTGAGTACATAAATATTTCTAAACGTTTGGCTCAGATGACTGCTCACCAACTAGAAGTCACCCAGCATATTTATGATTCTGTGTTTTACCTAGAGACAGAATCTAGTTGTGCTTTTCTTTTAATATGAATAATTCTGAGTTTATTTTTAATCTCATGGAATAAAATGGACTATGGCCTTTTAATTTAATTTTTCTTTATTCTTCTGAACTGTAGTACCATTGCATGTTAAAAAAGAAGGGAATATTATGGCAACTCCCTTTTCTACAGAAATTGCAGAGCATCCCTTTCCAAAGGCCAGCATTACCAGCATCATGGTAGATGTGTAAAAAGTGAGGCCCATGGAGTTGAAATTACTTTCCTAGCTTTGCACAATGGACTGCTGAAAAAGATGGGGCTGAACAAAATTCTGGACAGACCTAACCTTATGCCAGGACCTGCCATTATTCCTTCACCAGACATGCTGCTGTCATCTTTGCCTTTGGATGCCTATGGTATAGAGTTTTTTAAGATGTACTAGTGGAAGGACGGTAACAAAACCAGAGCAGAGACAGAGAACAGGCTGAGATTGGACATGTTTGAGAGAAATGTTGGTAATCTTGGTCAAGCTTGAGAATCGGAGACGTTTGAGCTGAATTCACAATTTCAAATCCCACATTAAATGGCTGCATTTGTTGCCTGCATGTATGTTGTAAATTTGTTTTTTCTTTGGAGACTTGCAGAATTCCTTTAACCTGGCCCTGGTAAGATTAATATGCTATCCTTTCAAATACCTTGAACAAAACAAATGCCAATTTTCTATTGCCTATTTTTAGGCTTCCAGCTGGGCCTAAGAATTGAAAAGTTATTAAAGAAAGCCAAGATCTGAGCAAATGTGCCTGTTATAAATTGTAATATAAACCACTTATAAGCATAGGTTTTATCATCCTGGAGTTATTTCTTAATTTAAATGTTTCATGTGCATATCTTGGAGATGGGGATGTGTTTGGGTGAGGAACTCGATTATAAAAGTTATTTCTTTGTCTGCCAGACTGTGATTGTTCCAGATTGTAAAAATAAAAGTATTACACATCTGTGAAATACCTGACAAACTTCTCTGACAAACCAGATGTTAGGCCATCTAATACTTATTTTACAGATACAAATACAAATGAAAAAATACACGCAAACTTCTTCTGTTGTGATGATAATGTTATTACTGTAATGTTCATTTGTTCTGCTTTTCATGTCTCCTGCAGCCAGGGCAGTGTCCGTGTTTGAGTCTGGTTCCCATTTATTTTGCTTGGAATGTGTAGCACTGTCTTGAATATCTTCCATCATTATTTGGACAGTACATGTGCAATAGCTCCCTTAATGTAGGGCACGAAGACATTCTGTAGGTATATGGTGTAATTAACTGCAAAGCTATTTGGGAGCAGCTGTTCCCTATTGTTGTTGCTTAATGTTGTGCAGCACAACAAAGCCTTAAGGCAGCACTTGTTAGTATTTATGGAAACCCATTAGCCAGCCTGTGAATGAGCCTGCAAAAGAAGAGGAAATTCTGATGATAATAATAAACAGGGGTTCTTGTTAAAGCAGGAGAACTCCAGCCATCCCTATCACTCAGTGCTGGTAAAGGCTCCTGGCCCTTTGATTTGTACCACAGACCAGATCCAAACCCTTTCTCTGAATCAGCAATTGAAAATTCAAATTAGTGAAGTCCTTTCCAAGGCAATGCTTTGCTCTTCCCATCCCACTGCATTTTTTAAGGAAATCAGAAACCTTTCCTACTACAATCTAGTTTTGGTGCCAGGATGTAAATAGGAAATACTATTTCCTGCCTGTGCTGGCAAGTTCAGTTATTAAACCACTTCCTCCAAGAGCCAAACTTCTTTGAAGAAGAAATAAAGTTCAAAGTCTTTTTAAGAGACCATTTGTTCTTCTTATGTGCCTAACCTGAACGTTACATTGTGTGCCATTTAAATAAAAAGACTTAATCTCTTGAAGATGGACTGGCTGTTGTTGTAGGTCACCAGTTTAGGAGAAGCAGACGTGGGTTACAACTGCATTTTTTAGGAAGCTGCTTTCTGAAAGTGGAGGATTTTATTGGACTGAGCAGCCCCAGAGCCATGGAACAGCTTCTTGCAGGACAGCAGTGGCTCTGGGCTGCTGGCAGAAACAAAGAGGCCTGTGCTGTCACGGGTGCTTGTTTGGACATGAGGTAGCCCAGAGTCCAGATGCAAGGCAGATACCTCACACTACTTTATTCTTTCTATCAAAGTCAATCACTCTTACTGGAATTCCAGTGTTAGGTTTTAACTGACTGTGTCAAGATGAAAGGTACCCATCCTGTTAGGAGTAAAAATGATGCTGTGTGACTGGTGGTCAGTCAAACTCAAGGAGGAGAACTTGGACGATAATCATCAACCAGTCTAAAGACAAAAAATTATTCAGAAGCAAAAATGTTTTCAGAAATCATTTTCTGTCACTGCTTGTGCTCCAGCTTTGCCTTAAACAGTACAGAGACAATTAGTTGGGAAAAAAGCTTCCAGTAAAAGGTTCCACACTCTCAACTGATAAAAAAATAAGGGAGTTTTGCCAAGTGTGGTAGGCATTGTCTAACCTGGGAGCATGTTAGCAGTAAGGTACATCTGTGAGGAACAGCAGCAGTGAAATGTTTATTATTGTGTGCCTCCATCCTTTTTGTGAGTATTATTCTGTGAGGACAGGGCCTCTTTTCATCTGATCTGTGCTGCCAAGGCGGATAAGAGAGGTTTATGTGATGTCAGATCTGAAACCAAGGAACCTGTAGACAGGTTCTGAGCAGTGATGCCTCTGGCAACTGGTTTCAAGGCAGAGCTTATGTAGAGTGCCTGAGGTTTTAATAAGCGTATAGATGTCTGAGCAGCACATAAAGAGCATGGGAGGTGACAGGCTGACCCAGTCACTTTCATTAATTGGGATCAAGTTACCTTCTTACATCTGGGCAGAGCACTGTACTGGAGATTTAGGAAGTGAACAATAAGTTGCCATTGTCTCTGTGCACTGGGTTCTTGGTGACTGGTAAAGTGGGACGTGGAAAGTAAGTTCACAGTAATAGAGGATGTTCATGGCTGAGAGAGCACCACACTGCATAAATCATGCCTGCAAAAGTGCCAGCATAAATCATTGAGATCTTTGTAATGTGGGGTTGTCAAAGGCTACTGTTCACATGTGAGCTCTGCACACACAGAATCAAATACTCTGTCATGGTTCTCAATGGGTTTTGTTTTATGCTGGTCAGAATTAGGGCTAAATCTTCAGGCGGCTCCATCAAATACTCCATGAGTCAATGAGAAGTATATATGTGTCTACAGAATTATCAACTCAATTGAAAGGATGTTGAGTTCATTTTATTAGTATTAAAAAAAAAAAATTAAATAGCAGAAAGTCTATCTCCTGGCTGCTTAATCCTGAGAAGTCATAGTAAAACTAAAAAGAATTATTAGTCTTTTTGGCATAAGATAAAAATAGGAATATTTCCCTTATTTCATCCCATAACTTAAGACCTGCAACACAGGAAGGACTGTCTGAATGTGCTTAAAAAACATGCATCTTTGCTCAGTGTGGAAAATCTTGCAGTGTTTTGACAAAATTTCTAGAATTGGAGATGAGCTGGCTGATTCAAGAGAAATCCAGGTTTCTTTTTTAAACTCTGAAAAGTTTAAATTTTGAAAAATATTAGTTATTTTACTGTAGTACAAAATCAAATTGCTGATCCTTGCAAAGATATTTTGAGAACTGTCGTTTTCTGGGCAGATTTCCATAACATTCTTAATTATGTTTTTATTAAGGCTGAATTGATTTTAACCTACTTTTTGTCTTTTTGACTCTTTGGGATATATTTTGGTCATTTTTGATGCTTTTGCCTAAGTGTAAGGCTAGAAGCCTAAATTAAACAGTCTGCCTGGTTTCAAGCATGTGAGGAGTTGGGTGCTAAATAAAAGCATTCAGTGTGTAAGAGTTGAAACAGAATGTTGACAATTGGGAGCACTGGGTTCAGTACAAGTCTTCCATCTCAGTTATAGCAAGTGGAATCAATGATCACTGACAGAACAGGACTTTTTATTGTTAGCATGAATTTGGTCATGCAAAGCTGAATCCAGGCAGGGCAACAGACTGAGGTCCGGGTGTGCATGAAATTTGCTTCTGGAGGTGATGCAGTTCTTGGCAGAGGGGTCTGCAGAGTTTGGTCAATTCAACCTGTTAGCATTGTTTCTGTATAATACACAGCAAGGTATCATTAATGAATGTATATTTATTATATAGGTGTGGATGTTCTTCCATGTATAAGTTGTGGGTCAGACAGCGAACAGCCTGATGTCACCGTGCTGTGTAGCATGAGGAAATAAAATCTGCTTTCTACCCCATTTGTCCTTGGCAGCAGTTGGTGGTACCTGTGCTGCACTCGGTGTGGGAATCCCCTGACCCCGGGCACTGGGGAGCTCTGGCCGCTGATGCTCTGCCTGGAGCTCAGTCCCTGCACTGCAGCGTTCCCCAGGAATGTTCGCTCATCTGCTCTCAGCTGATTGGAAAAGCCTGCTCGTTCCCTCTGCTGTGGGGATCTGAATCTTGCCAGGCTGGTGAGTGCTGGCTGGGGATGATCTGGCTGTTCATCAAGTCCAGCCTCATTCAGAATTCCTGGGTTAAGTATATCACTGCCACATTATCTGACTATTGAACAATATCTCAAAACTCCAGATCAGATACAACAGCATCTTGCTATGAAACTCTTTTTTGAAATGATAGATTAGATTAAAAGCAGGATTTTTTTTTTTATTTTAAAAGAGAGTATGGGAGAAATTTTCATCTAGCATGCTTGTTTTCAGGCATTTCATTCAAAAATGTTCCTATCTACTCATTTTATTCAAGTTAATCCAATATGGGTTAAAACTAATGAAATGCAGACTGCATTAAATTCCACTACTATATTTTAAAGTTCAATATAAGTATACTTATTTTTTGTTACTAGTTAGTTTTTTTTTATTGCTGCAGATCTTGGAAGCTCTGCTTGGGAATGGGAGGCCATGGTGCAAGTAGCAATGAACAGACACAGAAAAAGTTGTCCTTGTGACTTTCTGAAATTTGCATAACCATGCATCTGAGCACAGATCTAAGTTTCTGTCCTCTGTCTCAGTGTTGAACTCCACTGAAAGAAATTACCAACCCACCCTCCTTGAAAATCTCAGGCCTTTTTCAAAATAAGAATGGCTCTGTCATCTCTACTCTCTGGGTTGTTTTTTTTAAAGGGGATAAATCTTGTACTTCAGCAACAGAAAGAACTTCCTGTGAAAGATGGTTTCTTTTATCACTTTTATTTTGTACTGATTGAACAAAGATGTTTCATGTTTAACTTCATCCAGTACTTGCAACAACCCGCTGACAGTTGGTCGGGTCCCCATCTTACTGAAACCTGTGGCAGGAATCTAAGGGGTGTAACAAGGCACTATTTTTAGTGCAGGGTATAGGGAAAGACTGCTGGGTGCCTGGATTTCATTGGTGATTCTAGTGCCACTTAATGGAACTAAAGTGGCCAGTGGTTTTGGGTGCTCTCATTTCATCAGTCTGTGATCCTTTTTCCCAGACCACAGTTTCACTGCACTGGTCACAGAAAAAAAAAATACTTATAGGCTGTGTGAAATCTGTATTTACACTATTATAGCTGCCACAGGAAAATGCCAGACTATTACTTTGGGAGCTCATAGAATAAAACATATCTTGAACTCATGGTTTGGGGGGATTGTGGGGCTTTTGTTTGTTTTTTATCTAGATCCTGCATTAACTTTTTCCATCTGAAGGTGTATGACACTACTCTGTCTGACCAACGCAGTCTCAGGAAGGCAAATTTAAGAGCAGATTAAATCTAGTACAGAGTACCTTGTCTGTTAGCTGTTGTCAACTTTTAGTTCCCCTGCTCAGTGTACTAAATTTGTTCTGACTGCTTTTGTTTGTATATACATAACAAAAGGTTTCTCACAGTACAGTCTTGTTATAAAGCAAAAAAATGTTAAGAAGAAAACACGTTGAACATTAAAGTGACAATCCTATTCCAACTATCAGGGTTGGTGATTTGCACTGTCTGTGCCACGTTTTGTAGCACAGGGAAATAAAGAGAAGCAGACAAGGGCTAGTACTTAAAATTACATGAGCAAAAAATGTAAATAGAAATCAACAGACTGGAGATTTTTTTCTTTCATTTGCATAGCCTGAAAAAAATTATCACTGGAAAAAAAAGAAAGGCACAAACTTTTAAGCAGAGCTGTTTGCTGGAACAGTACACATCTTCCTTTGGCAGGCATTGATCTATTTTTGACATATAAGCTATACAGTGTATTAGCTGTATATATTAGCTAGGAGAGTATGGGTTCTCGAAGGAACAGATGGTTATTCCCAGCCTGGACAGCACTTTTTAAGCATTAAGAAATCTATATAACTGTTCAAGTGAATTACTTGGGGTTTGCTACTGCAATTTTAAATCACAGTGGAGGCTTAAGCAGTCCCTACCACCAGCAGCCCCCCAAAAATAAGAAGTTTCCTTTCTTACACCCTCTTCATTTGCCATGCACTTTAAAATGACAGTTGTCGTCCCTATGAAGATTAGAAGACCCATGTTGGGTATGTCACATGCTTTGATGGTAGTATTGCCCCAGGCATTTGTCATCCAACCTACAGGGATAATAATGTGTAATGGTGGTGCTTTTTTCAGAACACTGTAAGTATACAGATATTATTAAATTTTACAATTACCACAGGGAATGAATCAAAGCCTCCAATAAGCAAATGAACTATATATTATTGCCCTGCCTTTATAATTTTTGTTCAATTCCATCTGATTGCATTTCTGTTATCACTTAGTTGTTTCTCTACATGTAGTTTTATCTAATTTCTCTTTATTTCAGTCACTTGCAGAGGAGATAAATGGATTACTTCAGACTAATTGCTACTTATTTAGAAACCGTCAACCTTTTGTAAGAGTTTCAAATCAGTGGTTTAAACTAGCTTTTACTATCTGTGGTATTTATCTTGAAGCCTTTTATCACTGAAGAGTCTGTTAATAAGTTGTTTTTATAAAGCCACTTTCAATTTTCCTTTACCTGGTCTGCCAAAATTTTTAACAGATTATGATAGTTAAGTAGATAATGCGATATTTTCTTCTTTTAATATGTGTATGAATTGAAATACCACTGATAGACCTGGCAGCTGCATGGATTTGATTGCAAAGTGTCTGACAGAGAGAGAACTAGAATAAAAATAAATATTGCATTATCTTGATTTCCCCTCCTTATGTGATGGAGGAAGCAGCTGCATTATTTATCTAATTGAAGGAATGTTACGAGTATGTTTAATTAAATGAAGAGTACTTAGTAATAGTGGGGGTGTAAACAAAGGATAAATGACAAAATGAGCTAACATCAGCTCAGATGGTTTAATTACAAGCTCTGTACCCTTTGGTGTAATTATTGCAGAATGTGTTTGTACATTGGAATCAATGTGTCCAACCTATATTCAACAACATATCAGTTTCTCATCATGATTAGCAAGCTTTCTTCTTTTCCCAATGCAATCAGATGGCAGGTTCATGGAGCCAAATTCTCACATATCCATTTGCACAAATTTTCAGGGGGATTCATCTATTCTTCCCTCAGTGTGAAGGTAAAATCCAGCTTCCTATTGCCAGTATATAAAAAAATTGTTGAAGTTGTCATGGTTTTAAAACATACCCTAATCCCAAGGCATTGAATGACTTTTGAGTGGGAAATGGGATTTTCATAGGGTACCTGAAATGAATCTTCAGCAACACAAAGTGCCTAATTTAGTCTCACTCATTCTAATTGATGTTCACAGCAATAGATCCAGTGTGATAACCTCAGATGAACGCAGTCCCACTTAGTGTTAGTATCAGAGGAAAAAGCACAGCACAGGAGTGAAAAATTTACAGGGAGTAATTGACATTTCACAGTTAAAATATAGTTTTCCAGGGATGGAAAGCCTTTATTTGTTGAAGACTTCCATATAAGTGGACAGAACATAAAGATTCTGCAGGATCTGGGATGTGAATTCGGATGAAAAGCATGTTCCTTGTGAAAAAGTCTTTATCTTTGCAACCAGCTACCTCAAAAGACTCAGTGAAAGCCCTAAGACATAATTAGATCATGGAGTTTGATCCCTGCCAAATTCATAATTTAAGTCAACGCTTAAGTCACATCTCTAACAACAACAACAACATAAAGGAGCTGCCATTAGTGCATGGAAGTGATGCTTTCATGTGCTAATACCTTGATCACTCCAATTTTCAGTTAAAATCAGGACTCAGGAAGTCCCAACTAAATCCTCCATCTCAATGAATTCTCTCAGTGGTGGCTTTTCCTTAGCTGTATCCACTTCTTAAAGATTTTTTAAAAATCCTTTACTACATATTTGGCAGTCTATTAAGTGTTTTATGCTAAAGTAAAGTTTAGAAAAAGTGTATTTTGCCTAAGGTTAAGTAACTCTTTGTTCAGAACTTGCTTCAGTAGATCAAGCTTTCCAGCATATCCATTCTTCCTAGGCACTCCCCATCTTTTACAAATACAGCAAAATAAACATGAAGGAATATCATCAAGAAAAAGATATGCTGCTTGTGTAAGTAATTATGTCCCTTGTTAGTTCACTATAAAGTAATTTTCTTTTTTTTTTCCCTACTCTTTACATTTCTTAGTGTGCCCTGGAAGGTATTTTTACTTAATTTTGTTTAGAAATTTGAAAAGCAAGAGAAAGTGAGGGATGATTACAGACTTTATTTAAGGTTTTGATTTTGGTTTCTCTCTGTTCTTATATCAAAGATAAAATGGAAGTGGTGGTGTCATGTTCAGGTAATGAGATTTTATATTAAAAAGAATAAATTAAGCTCATAAAGCCAATGGCAGGAGGGACATGAGGAACCATTTCTAGCTCACAAAAAGGACTTTATACATTAATGCAGTGAGCATCAAGAGTTATTAGGAGTCGAAATTCAAAGCTCAAAGGATGTCAAGTGCTTCAAAAGCAAAGGCTTATTTTGTATTGTTTATATTTAGAAGTGATATGGAGCTCCCTTGAAATATTTTACCCATGATGTCAAAAATCAAAAGCATTAGGGGATAAGAAGAACTCGGGACATTTCCCTTGCAAACAAGAGTTTTGTCCGTCACACACCAGAGGATTCCTCCAAGGTACAGATTTGTACACAGCACTGCTTACCAAAAAAATACAAACATCCTCTCAGCTTAGCTCTGTGTTGTTTCTTGCCTTGAAAAGTCATAGTATACAGAAAGGTTTTACTGTAATATTCACTTTTTTTTTTTTTTCTTCCTTAGTAAAACCGCAAATCCTGGAGTATCAGTATGTGGTCATTTTTTAAATAGATATTTTTTTGAAAAGCTGTGTGACATTTTTCTTTAATGGCTGATTTTTTTTTAATGTCAGCTACATTTTTAAAGCATGAGGCCTGGTTGTAACTAGCCTCGGCACTGCTACTGTACATCAGACTGTACTATTTGATCATTAATTTATCACAGTTCTAGCAGTTTGTTTGACAGGTGATAGTGCTTTCATCTAATGGCTACACAGCAAGTGTGTGGTGCACTAAAGAGTGGATGCCACTGACTAGAGTTAGAAATCAGCAGACAACAGCCACTTTGCAGAGCTTTATCGATTTACCAGAATCATTTAAAGATATGAAACAACTGGAATAATGAATGCCAATTCAGCTCACTGTAGGGTTTTTCTTATTAAGTATGGAGTATATTAATATAGTGTTGTTGCTAGTAGTGTTTTTATTATGACTATTTGCAGTGATAAAAGTGCAGAAATCAAGGTGCAAGTTTGAATATTTGTACTGGAAATACAGTCTCTGTGTTCAGTGCAGCTTAGGAAATAGATGCTTGGCAGAAATATGAGACATGCTGCAGTATTGTAAATACTTAACCTCTAAATAAAGTCTTTCTTATGCTTATCTGCTGAAAATGTTCTCTGAGTTAGGTGTACAAATATGAATATTGCATGGATGGGAAGAGCAATATAAGTCACCTTTTGCAAGCATGGTGGGGTTCTTGGGGCTGTCCTGTGCTGGGCCAGGAGCTGGACTTGATGGTCCTTCCAAATTAGGACATTTTATGATGCTCCCTTTACTTTTGTCCTCAAAGGAAAGAAAATATTTAACCCGTTGGTTTAGTTCCCCACTGTGCTCACGGCAGCGCGCGCGCCGTGCTCGGTGTGAGCCGCGCTCGGTGTGAGGAGGTGTCTGTGCCCCAGCCCTGCCTCTGCCGGGGCTCCTGGTGCCAGGCAGGGCAGCACACCCCTGGCACAGCCCATCACCTGCTCCTGTGGCTGCAGGGCTGCCGTGCTGAGATCCTGGCAGGATCTGGGACTGTTGTGTGCACGGAAATCTGCACCTTTGGCTCCTACCCCACGGCGTGGCTGTGGCCAGGGGCCTTGTGTGTTTGAAAACCCAGATTGCTGCATTTGTGCTGGTTTGCCAAAGGTCTGCCTCACAGTTGTTCAGTTGTTCTTGGTTGAACAGTTGTTCTTGCTTTGGGTAAGCTGGCAGGGAAGGTGTGTTAGCATGAATCCAGTACCCTGTTTTGCTGCAGCAGAACCTGATACCCCCATTCCAGCAAGAAACAGTAACCTGTAAAATGTTAACAGCCCTTCAAACTCAGAGACTCTCAAATCCTGAAGCACTTGGCTGCAGTAGGTCTTAGCTGAAATTATATCAGAGGTAGAAAGGGTGCTTTGAATTTTAAAGTCAGTGCCAGCAGACTTCTGCCCCTTATGTTGACAAGTCAGCTTAGGCTAAAGCACAGATGAGTCATGGAAGTTAATTGATTTTCTGAGGTGCTGATTGCTCATATGTCCCTCTGAAACCAATAGGGAAACTCCCACGTGTTGTAGTGGGAGCTGGAAACTGGCCATGCTGTGTTGTGGGACATCCAGAAGTGGTGGTGCTGCTTTTTGTAGTGGAGACAGTGGGAGTTGCTTACAAACATGAAGGAAACCAAAATGATGCCAAATGAAATTTTATTTTCCTCCTCCTTGGTGTTTGTTACAAAAATCACAAGTAAATAGTAAACACAGAAGTTCCTCAAACATTTTCAGTATTTATTTTAAGCACATGTGCTGCCTCATCTCCTTTTAATTGCAAGTCACAGGAACATTGATGCCTGGGGAGTGGCCATGTTCCTAGTCCTGAGTGAAATGATGCTCATTAATATAAAGTTACTGCTGGCCCAGTGTCTCTAGGTTTGTAGTAGCTGTGACAATGAGCCTGTGTAAGCCTTGCTGCAGGAAGGGGGACCCCATTCCTTGGTTTCCCATGTAAGGGACTCATCATCACTGAAGCTGAGAATGATGGTTCCACTAGATGGTTCTTCTCATGAAGAGGTGCCTAGTTCTTTTCAGGAAGAACTATTGGCACTTCCAGGCCTGTGATCCAAGGACAGCAGGCAGAATGATAGCAGAGGCTGAATGACATAGAGCCAGGGATCAGCCTTTTGCTGAGCCTACAAAAATTTACACTGGTTCTGAGGTAGACTGGAATATGAGGGTCTCAGTGTATAGAGAGATGTGTGTGAATCAATAGAGCTGGTACAGGATGGATCATGAACAATTTTGCAGTAGACTTTCATCTACATGTGTCCATTTGTCGCATTTCCAACATATTAAACATTGTTTGGTTTGTTTGAAAGAAAGTTCTCTAGTGACTTCTAAGTAAAACCTAGTTAAATGCAATTGGTATTAAAGTGAATGTGATATCATCTGCTCTGCTGAGGAATTAAACTGTTTTAGTAATAGTTGGAAAAAAAAGGCAAAGAAAAAAGCTGTGCTTTTATCTTGTCTTCTTTCCCTCCATGATGGCATGCTAGTTAGGAGTTACTCAAAGTTCTGTATAAACTGCAAATCATATTCTGCCTTTCCATTTATCTTCCTGCCTACAGAACCACAAGATAAAAATACCTCGGATGAGCAATTCCCTTCATCTTCTTGCTGCAACTTGCCAATTCCCAGTCCAGCTCCTCCTCCTCCCTCTGAGTGCCAGTTTGAGGGGCAATCTTTGCATTTTTGGCCATCACATTTTCAGGAGGTAGCATGGGTTTCTCCACAGCCAGCCTGGTTATAAATAGTGACTTGCCTGAATGAAGAATTGCATCCTTGGCTGGTGGTCTGAAAGGGCAATTGCCATGTGATGGAGCCGTATCTTGTCTTATCTTCTCTCAGAAGTGCTGCCTCTGGTTCTGCAAGGTCTTTCCTGGAAGATCCTGCTCATATGATTTCAGCATTAATTCCAGATGCATTTTCACTGTGATGGCAGTGGAAGTGCTATGTGAATTTTTCCATTTGCAGCTGAAGAAAGAGGTTGGGCTCAGGAGACTAGATTCTCCTCTCCATTGCTGCTGAAAAACAGAAATAATTCAGCTGGAATGAGTGAGGTTCTTCCAGCGATAGCCTTATACCACAGAGATCAAAGTCTGCCCTTCTTCCCTCATATTCTAAGCTATACTTCAATGAATATGCAAACTGCATTTTTACCTTCTCTTTTCCTTCTCCTAATTCCCACAGTTGAAGTCCTGGCTTGAGCCACAATTAATATCCCCCTTCCCTCCAACACAAATCTTGCTTCCCTCCTGTCTCTCCCACATGAAAACCCCAGGCACAGTTTGTGTTTTCAGCGTTATTAATATGTACATCTACAACCCAACTCCTGAAGCTCCATCCCAGGCTGCCCATTCCCAGCGCTGCCAGCCCTCTCAGGGTTTGGCAGAGGGGCAGGCGGAGCGGGCGGCCTACGTGGATGCAAATGCACGGCGGTGGGCAAGCTTGGCTTGGGCCGGCTTGTTTGTTTGTTGCTGCTGTTTTTGCTGGCCTTGCTCATTAGAGCCCAAATCTCTGGAAAACATCTAGTATGATTCATGTAAACACCAAAGACAAGTAGGATCAGACTCACGGAGGGGAGGAATAGAAAGTGGAGGGGAACAAACACTTGGCGGGGGTCGGCTGCCCGCCATGGCCCAGCGAGGACTGGGAGTGAGAGGTATGCCAAGCAGCTCTTTGTCTCACATGCACATTAGGATAAGTAACATTGCTCCTCGCCATCTGTCTCTCTCTATGAACCTCTGCCTCGTTCCCATGTAATAAGAAGATTCATAGAAGTACCAGCTGTGACCTTACAGGAAAGCCTGAGAAACTTTGCCTTTTTTACCAGCACTGGGAGAGTGAGATTTGGCACCGATGAACACAGTTGTGTGTAATTTTTTTGTTGTTGCTCTGTCGCCATCTCTTCCCCCAGCAGTTGTGCAGTGTTCATAGAAAGATGAAAGCCCCCATGGCAGTTCAGGAGAGGTTGCCAGCTGCCAAACATGAGTTTCAGTGGGCTATTTTTTTATACTGTTCTCTTTTATTCACAAGGTGAGGAGGCCGTCAGATGCAGCAAATTCCTACTCCCTGCTTGCTGACACGGGTCAAGAGGACCAAAGCAGGAGTGACCATCTTTATTTATTAACCTGACACAAGGCATAGGGAAAGGATGCCAGCCTTGGGGCTCCCTTACAGACATGGTGATGTGCTCCTCTGTGGGTTAAATATATAAATATGTGTGTCCCTGATGCCACATCCACAGGATGTTTGGCAGCCGAGCCCATGGGCACGAGTGTGCCTGTGGCGGTTGTAGGTGCCTGCGCAGCTCTGTTGCAGGTGAACTTATAGGGAGCTCTTCCATAGAGCAGCATTCAAATCCTTCTCTTTCACACATTTGTGGCAGAGAAAACTCAAAATTCCCTGGCCCATAAATTTGCGTTGACATCTGTGTGAATGACTCACTTTTAATTCAGAATCATGCTGAAAAATTATGGTGAAAAGGTTTCAAAGCAAGAAAAATTTGTTTGTTTGGCTAATCAAAATCTTAAGTAATATATATGAATTCAGCTAAACCATGTAATTTAAACTGAAATTAAGCACTTCATCTTCAAACCTGGTTTTCATACAGTGAAAATAAATTTCAAATGGGAATGTTTCATTTCTTTATATCAAAAGAAGCATTTTTACTATTGCATTAAAAGCAACCAAGTGAAAACATAATCCACCAGGCTATCAAAGAATATTGCAATAGCTATAAACCTACATTTTTACTGTTTAAAAAGTGTGAGATAACAAGATTTCCATATTATAATATTAAGGCAACTAAAATTCCATGGATATTTTTTCTGGATAAAATAAGGGTAAGTTTTATAAAATAAAATATTTAGACAAAAAGAACTGGAAATTTCCCCTTTGAGCACCTACATTTCTTGGAAAACTTGTTGTAACTGTATAAAACCAGCTCCTCCAAACTTCATAATTGTCAATGTTGAGATATTTCAAAAGCAAATCACCCTTAAAATTATTCAAAAATTTAGAGCAAAAGTTTATTGTCTCCCATCCCTTGAAATTGTCATGCAGGAGGAATTGGCTTTTCACTGGGACTGTAGGAGTGTATGTTACTGAGGCACTTGAAAATTGCACCCAATATCACCAAGAGCAGCAGATGGATCTGTCAGCTGTTTTGCTGAAAATGGTGAATATCTTCCCTGGAACATTCATAAGTTGCCCGAGGCAAAATTTCACAGTGGAAACAGTGAGATTTCTCTTTACATAACATTCCGAGTACTCACGAAAGCCGAGGTGCCCCCGCCCGACAGACTAAAATCCCCATGAAGCAGATGTTGATGGATAGGCACAGCTGGGCTCTGAGGAGGGCGTTTGCAGGAGCCCTTGGCCATAGCCTGACCTCAGGCCATCACATTGCAGCAAGCAGCAAGTGAGCAGTGTCTTTGGAACTTACTTTTGTCACTTACTTTCCCATTTGGGTGGGTACTGAGGTGGGCTCTGATGGTGACTTTGTGCCTCCGTCCTTCCATGGCGTCTAGCAGTAGAGCAAGCAGAGCCTTCCTCGTGTGGTCACCTCAGGAGCTGCACAGGAGTGTCTAAGTCACAAATTGGAGGTGTCCCAAGTCATGTGCCATTACATATTTACTGCCTTTGATTGTTGATTTGTACATCTAAGAGGAGAGTTGATCACAGCTGTGGAGTTGTGGGGGAATCTGCTGAGCATGTGAACATATGTAGGTCCTCAGGTAGAGCAACTTCTGGGGCTCAGAGAAAGGGGCCACTCTTCTCATTGTGCAGAGAATAATTTTAACAGTACATTGGCACATTTCCTATCCATTGGGAGAGTTCAAATTATCTTACTGCAAATATTTGTGAGCCTGATCCAGAGCCTTTTTTGTTGGGCTTTGTTTCAGACAGTATGAGTAAGAGCTGATCATGTTGGTGTTCACCAGAATAAAACAGTTCTCCTGAATTTGTTCCTACGTTCTAATGTTTGCTTATAGATACAGTGCAAACCTGGCTCTACAATATTCCATTGGAAATAGAGATTGCAGGCCCACAGCAGCCTGTGTTTAACAAAAGGTTATCTATGCTTTCAAGTTAATTTGTTATTAAGACAAGGTGTGAAATTAAAATGCAGTAGCTGCCTCTGAATGCTCTGGAATAAAAATATCTTTTGTTCAAAAGGATGTTAAGTGGACAGATGTCAAGTGAGATTTGGCCAGGTAGAGCTACTGTAATAAAAGGACCATAGGAACTGTCTTAATTAATTTTTTTAACGTTATTTTTTTATTACTGTTTTTAATGCATTACAATGTCTGTGGCTAGAAATAATGCTTGAATCTCTCTTAACTTTCACTGAATGAAATACTTACTGCAAAAAGGAAATCGGAGGTGTTTCTGAGAATGAGGTTTGTTGTGGGCCTCTAAGTGTTTGAAGTTGTTTGGCAAATTTGCATAAAAGCCGTGTAAGATTCCAGATACTTCTGTGGGTCTTACACAGTTTTGATAATTCCTTTTCTGATGGCTTTGGAAATTACTGTTTATGAGTTTGCATATTGCTATTGTAGGTAAAAAAGCAGAAACCATCATGTCTGCACTTAGACCAAGGGGGATTTCCATGCAGTTTCCAAGGTTCAGCCCCAACTTTTGTTAAATCTTATCCTTGGAAGCCTGAAATATTCAGTGGCCTTGTAAGGAAAAGCATTTGTACACCAGATTTTAACCTTTTCTATCCATTGAGCAAAAGTTATTTTATCCAAAATTCTAGATACTAAGTGGAAGATTTAAGATATTGGGCATCAGTTGTATGAGATACAGACTCTGGGTCAAGTTTTGAACTCAAATTAATAGGGTAAGGGTTTGTGTGATTAGTCTTAATGGGAGCAGACTCCTTCCTAATTGAAGAGCTGTTGAGCAAGTGCTTGCATGTGAAGGGACTGCAGTCTGGGTGATGGTAAATCAGACCTGTTTTTTGAGCCAAAAGAAAGCAAGCTCTTGACTCAGGCTGCCATGAATTTCAGTTTATTTGAAATCTGATTGGAAAGTTTGTAGTGTGACTCAGTCCACACAACAAAAACAACAGCAATTTCTGGTGAAATTCCTCCCAACAGGCCTGGCTGTTTGCACTGTCTGTCATCTGCTGTGGGATTGGGCTTTCTTAGGTGACTAAATGCTGAGAAGGTCCAGAGTGGGTGAGGATACCTACCGGGAAAGGCTGTGAGCAACAGCTCAGGCTGAGTAAAATAATGGAGGTTTGGGCATCTGTGAAAGCATGAAAAGTTTTAAAGCTTTCCTCTAGTGTCTTCTTTTCTCTAGGGAAACATGTGGCAGGCTCAGCAAACAAAATGGATAATATTTTATGTTCAAAGCAGACATCTAATTGCATCTCCCAACTACTGGGCTAGAGTATATTTACGAGTTCTCTTCTGTAACCCAGCGTAGCTCTCTCATTTACACGTGTGTGAAGCACAGTGCTGCAGCCACCACATCCCTCTGCTCTGCTGTGCTTGCAGCCGGGACTCAGAGGCACATGCCAAACTTGCTTGTAGTGTGGGCATAATAAAGCAGAGGGGAAAAATCTAAACAAACCATTTGGAACCTGATTTCAGCTCCATCTCCACTAACCCAACTATGAATCAAGGACAATTTCTGTTCCTTTGGGAACCTGTCCTTGTTGCACGTACACCAAATGCAGGCAAAACAAAGAGGTTAGAGAATGAAGGAAAACAAGACCAAAGGTCCTTGTTTTCCTATTTATTGTTAGCCTTTTTTTTTTTTTTCAGAAAAGAAAACAAACCCCAATCCAAACACATAAATCTGAAGAAGTTTATCCTGATTCAGATAATAAATGCAGAGCATAATAATGCAAGATAACAAACGGAATGACTGTTCATGCCACAGGATGTCATCTGTTGAGCCCATCTCACAGTCCTCCAGGCTCTGAACCAGTTTTGGGACTGAGACAGTCACTGATGATACAGCTGCAAGTTTGATCTAGTTTGATCTTTACTTGCTGCTTTGTTGTGTAGTGTTGGGCAGGCTAAGTCTTCACAGGTAGCTGAGGATCACCAGAGGAATCTACAATTTCTGCTTTCGGTTTGTTTCAAAGGGGTTGCATTCCTTTCTCTTCTGTAGTGAGAAGGATGGTGAAAAGCTGGGAATGGTCCTACATCAAAACCAGCAACAATAATGTCCTGACTGTGGCAAAACTAAGCTACTTAATTAAATTTTTCTACATTCCTATCTTCCTAGGCCCTATTCAAAAGCAGGTACTCAGAGATTTGTTACTCCCAGCTGACAATGTAAACAGGTTTAAGTCAGGCTGGAGTCCCATGTCACCAGCTGGGAGTGTGGTACCTTTGCATCCTCAGGGTTTGTTCTCTGCAGACATGATCATGTTCTCTGCCAGCAGCTTTGGTCTCTGGGCTGTTCACAAGAAGGATGCACAAACTCATGCAAATGGGTGGCAATATGAAAGTAAACCTTTGTTCTTGAGACTCATATTTGTTTTTTCAGAGTCATGGTAAAAAATCATGCCATGAAAAATAGGCAAACAGTTTTAGCTTTGAGAATTTTACATTAGATTAGGAATCCAGATTCCATATGGGATCCAAGGGAGGAGTTTTATTGTTGTGCTCATGCAGGAGAGTAGCCAGACTATGTAAAATCTGAGAAAAAAGGAAATTCAGTGGCAGTTGTGAGCAAAAAAAGAGTATTTTGTGAGTTGGACAAGGGAAAAAAATCTGTTACTAAGTTCAGAAAAAAAATCAGTGTGTGGAAATCAAATGCATCCAGAGCAGTTAAAGGAGACATAAAGGTAGTTATTAGACAGAATGATATGGGGAGAAATGCAAAAAACATGAATGATACGGCTTTTAGTTTTCACTTTTGAGAGGTTAGAACTTCAAAAGAAACCCACTGAAACAAAATAAAATGCTTCTCCCTCATGCTGAAGTGATTTGGCCCTAGGTGCCCGTGTTCTTTTAATAATTTTGTCCTCTGGAGGGTTCGAGTCCTCCTGCAGCTCACTCCAGGCAGCCTCTCAGGCTCGCTCACCTCAGTGATTAGCGGGAGGCCTGCGGTGCACTGCAGGGTTAGAGGGAGCCTATCAAGGAGCTCATCTCCAGCCCAACAGATTCCTGCCTTGGCAGCATTCCTCCTCCTGGCTTCTGAGATAAAAGGAGGACAGGTAAAGGTAGCATTTCAAAGCTAGCAATTTGGGTCTTAAAATATTTGGTGAAATTATTCAGGAATAGTTCATTCATGTGGAAGTAGTGTCTGTGTATTGCTGTTCAGGTCAATGAAAGCTAAAGTCTGACGCTGGCCAGGCAGGTAAAAACTGGCTGTGGGCTTCCTCAGCTGCATACCTGGGCACTCTGAGCCTGACACAGTGTGGGGAGCAGCATCAGGAACTCACAGGCTTTCTGGAGTCAGCTCTACTGTAGTTTTAAGTTGGACTAAACTCCCCAGTGTCATCAGAAGATGCCAGCATCTACTTCAGGAGTGCTGATGTGCCTCTGGGATCTCACTCTGTTCAGGCTCGGGGGTTCCTTCCTTCCCAGCTGCCTTCCTCTCAGCCCAGACCTCTTCCCCACCACAGCACAAACCAAACGATGGCAGTCCGCTGGTGGATGATATATTAAATATTGGCTGTTCTTTCAATACAAAGCTAATGTTCAAACATCCAAGTCTTCAAAATGGCTGAGGTGTTGTGTAGTGAGATGCAAGGAGCCTGCCAGCTCTCAGCTGTGCTGCAGCCATGCCAGCCAGGGATTTTACCCAGTGCATGTTGGGTGACAAGGCAGCTCCTTGTGGCTGGTTATTCAGGGCTGATAACATGAAGCTGTTTACAGGGACTGAACACTTTCAAAGCCAGCTCCTGCTTAGGGCATGGCTAATGACCCCTCATCCGAGCAGGCTGTGAGTGCCAGCAGGTACTGAGCACATTTCTGAAGCCCGTAGGGCAAAGCATGGAAATCTCTGCTGAGCATCTGGGTAAGGACTAAATGCAAACGTTTGTGGAGGCTTAGCAGGTCCTGTTCCCGAGCATCTGATTCTTTGTTTAAGACCTGTATGCCAAGTTGTCACGTGTAAGGTCTCGGGTTCCAGTAGCTTATTGGAAAAAAAGGTGTTGAGGAAAGGTTGCTCATAAAGTTGCTTTCTTCAAGTTGAGAATGAAAGGTACAAGAGCTGGGCTTCAGTGGGGTTGGTTGCTAAGACTTTGGCAAGTGCAGGCAAGCTGAGATTGTGTTATCATTTCACACAGTGTGGTGAATGTTTTAGACTTAAATTGTAGAGATCATTATCTGCAAGCTGAAAATACTTGTTGATATGCCCTCACTGAATGGACATGTCTGCATTGAAGTACAAAACAACCGTCCTGGGATGTATTATCTCCAGCTTTGAAGGTGAATGAAAAGGTGAATAATCTATTGGACTAGCAGTAGTTTGGAAACCATGATACATATAGTTTATGGGAAATAAATAGTGAGTTTCTATGTGTGCAGTGACTTTGGGCAATTAAGCAATTCAGTGTGATTCATATTGTTATGGAGAATTTCTTAGTTTTTTGAGAAAATCAGGTGTGGACATCTGCCATCCAGTAAAGGAACAGGAAACATACATAACTGGTGTTAATAAGTTTCACCCACTGGTGTTTGAGAAAGTCTGTTTGGAAGAACTTGCAAAGACCAAGGCAGGCAGTTTTCTGAGACCTCTGTGAAGCTGGGTCATGCACCACATTGATGCTGGACTAGCATGAGCAAGCTTGCACTCAGCACAAGAGAGCAGATGCAGAAATGTGAATCCAGGTGCCATTCCCCTCTCCACATAGCAAAGGGACTTCTTTGGTGGACTGGGGAAAAAAGAAATTGAGCTCCATCTTCAGTGTCAGTTTGAATCCTATCTTTGTTTCCTGCCATTTTGCTGTTGGATTCCGTAGCATGCTGTGTGATTTTACGGGGCTCGTGCGATGTACATACTCCAACTTAAAAATCTGCATGTTCCCATCTGTACCCTGAGGATATTTCAAAAGGGGGGATTCAGAAACTGGGGAAGAAAGGTTTCATGAATTTTGCAAACTTTTTCCTTTAAGTGCTTTTTTTCCACTTGAGTGACGCTTACGAATTACTTACACCATCCGCTATAATTTAATGCGTTACACAATAAAGAGTATCTGCTGTTCTTTGTGTATTTCAATACCAATGCTTTCCTTATCTATTTTTCCCAGCTTGCCATTTCATGCAGTAGAGGTTCTGTCATGTGATATTACTCTGCACAGAGGGAAGTTGGAGAGCCCTGCATGCTGCTTTACTCTACTGGTAAGCAGTCAGAAGATTTACTTTGGTCATAAATGCAGTATCACAATGTGTGCCTCTCCTCTCTCTTGCATGTTCAACATGGCATTTCAACAACTGAAAATTCAAGAGTTGTCAGCTGAATCAGAATTCAAATTAATAGCTTGTGTAGTTGTTTGGAATGTTTTCAGCCCCATTATTGATTTGTAGGCATTTCGAACTACACTCACTTGTAAATGCAGGTGTGCAATTTTTGTGAACATCAGGGAGGACATCATTTGCATGCTGAATGAAGCGTAAGTTTTATTTCTTGTCTTCTAGATTTTATTGTCTTCACACAGCTTGGTGTAGTATTTTTCACACTCTTTGAGACCTCTGCAAAATTAGGAACTGTTGCTGCATAAATATTCATGTTTTATGCTGCTGTATATGTATTGTCAAAACATCCAAACTGTTGAATTACAGACCATACCTGCATACATCAGTTACCTGATTGCTAGCCCTGTGCCTCCGTACCTGTTTTGCTATTCTTCTGAAATACTTTGCAAGGGGAAAATAAAGTAAGGAATATCTCAGGGTAGACTCAGGATACAGAGTAGAGTCATTGATAAGAGATTAAGAGTTTTATTTTGATTTGTCCTTTATCTTTGCCTTCACTTGGCTGTTCATTCCACCTTCATATGGTTAACTAAAACAGCTTTCTATCTGTACTTGGAAAGAAGTCTAGGTTTACAATTTTTAAGTGGTATAAGTAATATAAGAAAAATCCATTTATTATGTCCCTGCAATACTTTAGCAATTAATTTTTCCTTCCACCTTCTCCCCCTATATTTTTCCAGTGTCTTTAAATTCAGATATAGGTTTGGGCCCCTTTCCAGGAGATGGACTTCTCAATAATGGGTGTGATTTGTCTCATGTGAGAATCCTGAATAAAATTACCAATAACATACTTACATTCAATTAAATGTTTCAACATCCACATCATTTAGTCACTCAGTAGGGAAATGCCCTCTGTTCAAGGAATGGTGATCAATATATGCTCACTAGTAACATGTCTGAAAATATCAAAACACTGTAAGGAGCAGGGTGATAGAGATGGCTTTGTCTTAGTAAATTGTAGTCCGAGAGCTTCCCTTAGCCCTAATTAATTCCTGTGCCTGCTGTTCAAAGGCAAACTGTGCAGTGCTTTAGTTGGTGCTGACTCAGTGTCAGAAATCATGAAGTGCCTCTTCTTGGGAGGGATGCAACCAGAGAATGAGCAGGACACATCCCATTGAGACAACGTTGAGAAAAAAAGTTACATTGAGAGAAAAAGGACCACAGTGAGGTCCAGAGGAGACCTAGATGGGTGTTTTCACCTCTTGAAATGTCATACTCTGACACAGGCAGGGACTCACAGGGTAAAAACAAGCAGCTCAAACAGCCTGTTCACAGAAATGAAGTTTCAGATCTGTACATGCCTATCAAGGAGATGTGAAAGGTGACCTGTGATTCTGGCAAGTTGTTCTGTGCAGGAAAACACTGAGCTTTGGCTGTGGAGAAGTTGTGAGTGCCAGGGGAGCCCAGTCTTCTGGGCATACAGAGCTTCCCTTGAGCCCCTTCACCCTGCAGAAGGGCAGGCAGGTGGGAAAATGGGGAAATCTCTCATCTGTGTTTGCTGAAGGCAGCATGGAGCAGTAGGCAACTGAGAGGGGTGACAGCAGCCTCTGTCCAGAGTCTTTGACCAGTCTGACCCATTCATGCTGCATGTAGGCACCCTTTTGGCCAGTCCTGAGAGGTAAAAGATGAAGTTTTTTGTGCTTTTCCTTTCAGTTTGGAGGTCAGGCTGCACTTGCATTTGAACACTGGATATATTTGAGTTGAAACATGGGTATAGGCCAGCCTATGAAATACCAGATAGACACTGGCCAGTGTCTGCCATGTTAATTATTTGATTAATGCCTACTTCTTTCCCTAATAAATTAGTCTCCTGCCTCCCAGTGAGTAGGTAAGGGGTGAACATAAAGTTCCTTTTATGGCTGCAATAAAATTACTAAGATGACAAATGTTGGTGAGGATCTGTCAGAGATCACAAAAGAGACAGAACCAACCAACCTGATTTCCTCAGCTGTGAATACTCAAGTCAGACAAATGTATAATACATCCAGCTCTCTCTAACATGTATGTGCATCCTCCATGCTGGGACTACACTCCAGGAATTTGAAGTTTAGTCAGTAGCTGCTGTATTTCTGATTGTCTAGCACTGGCTAAAGAGGAGCTCAGTAGCAACAGGATGAATTACAATTTTTGCCCTGGGAAAGAAACAGAGAAAACAAAAATATAACCAGATCAGTAGAAAGCTTTTTGCAATAAGTATTATTTCATTAAGGAAAGATCTAAAAATATTAGATATGGATATCTTTTTCTGTACAAACTGAAGTATGACCTGAGAAACAGTGCAGTTTTGTAAAAATCTGGTAAAGTAGACATGTATAGAAGTGGCTTGAAAAAAATTGGTGGATGGAAAACTAAGCATGTGGAGAAATCAAAAACAGCACAAAGGTTTAAGCACCCTATATGACAAATATTACTACTTCAGAATAAAGCAGACTTTGAAGATGCCTTTGGTGTTTTATAAAATGTCCAACTATAAAATCTCTAAGAAGATAAATAGTTTCTCCATCTGCCCTCCCTTCACTTTCCTCTTTTCTTTCCCTAAAACTGAGTGGCACTTTCTCTGGGGGAAGAGCCTGGATTTAGACACGTTAATTGAGGGTTACATGGTTTGCTCCACTTGCCATTTCAGGCGGCTGCATTAACATCCCACCTGGCAGTGTTGTTTACAAGCAGTTTTGCAACCTTTCCATTCTGCTGCTTTATTTTTGTTAGGCACAGTGTAATAATGCCATATGACATTTTGAGTCTGAATTGATATTCTCTGTGGTACCTCCTCAGGCCTGTTATGCTTTGGGTGTTTGCACTGCTGTGCAGACACCCACGCACAGTGTGGTTATTTTCATTTGTGACTGAACGCAAGCTGTACACCGGATGTCACAGGAATATCTTTAGAGCTTCCATTGATCTCTTAACTACAAATAATCATTAGAGCTGCAAAACAAATAGTGGATCAAAACTGTGGGAACGTGGCCCAGAAGGTGCTGCTTGCTTTTCCTTCTGAAATGTGTGATGTGCAGGCTGAAGGTGTAATGTATAAATGGCTGAAAGGTTTTTTACCAAGAAATCAAGACAGGATACCATTAGGCAAGAACTGATTGGGAAAAATTAGCTTAATGTAGTTTGTTCTTTAAAATAAAAGGGTAAGAAAAAGGTATAGGCGGCCATGGGAATTTGGTTGGCTTGTGGCAGTCCTCAGTGCTCTCTAAATCCCCTGCTGTAGCTTTGACTAAACACAGGGGTTTGTTTTTCAATGCTGTTGTTGTTTTGCAGCATTTGCACAGTTTGCCTCTTCCACTCCAGAGATGGCTGCATCCTGTGTAAAGAGTTTGAGGGATTTATGGACATGTCCCATGTTCTGTGGGAATTACATGTGAAACTTGTTCTTAGGCAGTTGAGTAGTAACTGCAGGTACTGGTGAGCAAGGCATGGTTTGAAAGCAGAGAAGTAAATGAGATATCGAGATGAGTTAGTTATTTGCTGGGAGAAACATGGGCTTGGGATGAGAGTTATTTGAATTTTTTTAATCAAAATTATATTAGACTGCAGCATCCAGGTCGCAACACCCTGAGTCCCTGCACTCCTTGGTTTTACTTAGAAGAAAGGAAAATGAGCAAGTCATTTGAGCCAGTCAAATATGAATGCTGTTTTTGTGGGAAGATAGGTGATCCAATGCTTCCCTGAAAATTCTGGTTCACCTGTTTCCCTTGCACAGCTTCCCTGGGTGTAATCCTGGGCAAGTCACAGGGGGCATGTCTGTGCCCACAGTGGGGATGGAGCTGTCTCTTGCACTGCTCCTCAGCATGTATTCAAACCCTGCTGAGAGTCTGATTTCATAAAGAGCCCAACTTGAACCCAGCCAGACTCATGTCTGCGAGCACGAGCTGTCACAGCTGCACATTGCCACAGAGGATGAGGTTAGCTCAGTGTCAGCTCGGGGAGTCTGCTTTGTGCTGCTTCAAACAATCCATGCTGTCCTTAATGTCTCTCTGCTTTAGTCTTCCCTCTGCAAAATAATAAATTTCACTTCTTCCAGGAGGTCTGGATAAATGCATTGACAAGATGTGGTGCAGGTAGCCACTTCAGTACTGCAGTTCAATTATTTATATATCGAAGGGTTTTAGATGAAGGCGATTGCTCGCTGAAACTTGTCCTCACAGAGCCAGGAATGCTTTTAGGTCCTCCCTAGCAGAAGATCTGGTGTTCCTTGGAAACTGGTGGTTTATGTGTTTTAATTAATTGTTCAGAATGATTTCTGTCCAGAAGAAATACGTGGGACATGCTGCTCCTTATCTGGCAGCAGTGTGTGGGGAGCACACGGTCCTTGGCCCCGCCAGCTCCATTTCTGCAGCAGTGGTGTGGCTGCTAATGCTTACAGTGGTGTATCAGTAGCACTGCTCTGTCTTTGACAAGTGGGGGAAATGTTGATTCTGGAGTTCATTCCATCATATCATAATTGATTTGGGATAATTATTGAATGTGCACAAGAGCAGCCTTTTTTTTTCCCCCTGCAAATGAACTGCGGTTGGTGTCGTGCTATTTTGGTTTTGTTTTCTGCTTAACATTCCAGTGTAAGTGCAGCTCCTCTGAGGCTTGAAGTGAGACAAAACTGAACCAAAGTGACTTTGTTTTCTCTGTGTAAGAGGATGGACACTGAGTGATAATGACATATTTTGCATGTGAGCAGCAGGTGTGAGACCAAGTGTCTACTGCGGATTAAAGTAAATATGGGGTTTTTTCTATATTTAACTGATATGTGACAAAGAAACAATGTTTTAAATGTCACTTTCCATGGGTTTTTTGTGTGTCTGTAATTATACATTCTAATGTGCCAAGTAGCTACTCACTGAAGTTCAAATTTACATAGTAAAGTTGTGCATAACAAGGCAAACAAGATACAGTCTAGCATTCATCTCCATGCATCTGGGCTGCCTCCACCCAGCAGTTACGCTACCAACAAATGAATGTTTTCTGCTTTCTTGAGTTCACATAAATAGCTGTAAATTCCTATAATTAACTATGATAAGTCACTCCCCACTATTAAAACAAAGACGTGTTTGTTTATCGGTCGTACTTGCATCCACCGCTCTTAACATTACAGTGTCGACTGATGTTTTTTCACTGTGTTAAACAAAGCAGAAATATTCCTGTTGGGCAATGCCAGAGTCCCAGGAGCAGCCTCAAAAGCACAAGCACCAGGCTGTCGCCTGCTGAATGCTCCATTTCTCTGCTGAAGGCTGCTTCTTTTCGCTGCCCCTTTCTGCTCCAAAGACAGGAGTGTTTAGGTGGGGAGTTGGGGCTTTGGGGAGCAAAGCACGGCTTGGAAACATGGAAGTAAATGCATCTGAGATATTGAGTTAGTACTTACGGGGCCTAAAAATAAAGCAGGTCCTAAGAACTCTGAATTTCCATGTATGAGCACCGTATTTAGTCATAGGCTGTTTGTAGCACAGCTGCTCCCAACTTTGCTGCCTAAATTATTTTTTCTGATATTCAATTGGATTGTGATTTATCACAACCAGGTAGTGATATAAAAAATACTTGTAACTCTTTTCCTCGTAAACCTGAATTGAGTTTTGGGTGGGATTTTAAAGGTGGTTTTGTGGGCTTTTTTTGTTTGGGTTTTTTAGGGGTTTTTGAGGCTAGGGACAAAAAACCTTGCCCCAGAAACTCAATTTTCTTCCCAATTCTATTTTTGCTTTTTAAGCCTATTCTCCGGGCCTAGTGGAAATTCTGCTTTGCTTAATTCTTACATACATAAGAATGTGCTGCATTTTGGGGCTGTACTCAGGTTGCCTCTACTATGACAAGACTTTTTATGCATAGCTTTCAATGTCTCAAAAGCAATACATTTTAAGAGATGCTGACCACAGAATTAAATTAGGCACCCAAATTACAACTTCCATGAGATACTAAAAAGGCAGAGGTAAGATGGTAGGAAATATAACAGTGACAGTTTTGTTTTGTCTAAATTTTCCATGAAGAAGTATTTCATAAGTTACGTCAAATTGGAAAGCTGGTCATAGATCTCTCTCTGCATGGAAACAAGATCTTCTGTGGGCCACAGATTACACAGGAGTGGGTGAGCAGTAATGGCAGAATGCTGGCAGTAGGAAAATGAGGTCATTCTGTGCTCTGGCATCTCCTATTCCATGTTCTTCCCAGCATGTGGGGCTGTAAGTTGTCTTATGAATGCAGTTGAAGATTTACTCTTTAAAGACAACAGCTGTAACTCAGAACTTTGTATCTGCTGGCTGGAAGAGGTTAATAGTTGACCATCTGAGATAGGAAGGGTACTCAGAAAGTGCCTTGTGAAATTTGGGGTCACTGATGGTTTACTGGTTGCTAATCATGAAAAAAAATATGGAAAAATTTTCCTTTTAGCTGGTTTCTTTGGATAGTAAAAATAAGTCCTTCCCTTCACACTTTAAAGCAGACTATATGTAGCTGCTTCCTTTCTTATGGATTTTGTTATACATAATTACCATGCATGAACAGCACGGCACGTGGATTATACAGCAAATTCTGGTTTAGCCATGCAAACTCCCAGTGACACTGTGGGCTCTAACAGCTGGGAAGATGTGATTACAGACTTTCATGTTAATATTGGGTGCCTTAAAGACTGCTGCAGCTTGTTCCCAGGTCAGCAGAGCTAGCACAGACTAGCTAAGGCTTCACTAAAACAAGGAAATAGTGTAGAGGATTTTCTGTGGAAAATAGAGAAAAATAAACCCATCAAGTTTATTAAAATGCTGAAAGAGTTAATTCTTAAATCTTCACCCCAAACCAAGGCACAAGTCACTCCTAGATTGCTAGACTGTCCTTATTGCTTGTGAATAAGTTATTAGTATGGTGTTTCCCTGATATTTACAGGCTCCAGAACTAGTTCTGGCCTCATTGTGTTTATACTGTGTGTAACATGTGGCAAGAGACATTACAGTTGTAGCATTTTGAATAAAGACAAAAGGAGAGAAGATGATTTCTTATTTCACACTGGGAACCTGAGGCACAGGGAGATGTGGTGACTTGCCCTAGAAAGGCTCCATCCACCTGGAATTGCTGCTCCTCATGCTGGAAGGGTGTCTGGGGTACAGCTGCTTGTTGCTGAGCTTTTACATCCTGTAATGGGCAGAGCCAGTGTGTGGAGCTCAGCCCAGAGCTGACTACTTGATTTTTAAATAGAGTTTATCTTCCTGAAATAAATTCAGTCTCCTCTCTCACTCTTCTCTAAGCAACATATTGATAGATCAATGGAATTTTTCAGCTCAAAACTCTTGGATAAAAGCAGTCAAAGGGGTTGTTTAGAACTTCTGCCTTTTATTTTAAGTCCTGGTTTCATATTCTTTCCAGGAGGGAGGATAGAAACACAATAGTTTGGGAACATGATCTTTTTTCTCCTCCCAAGTCTAGGTTTGCCCTGGGCCCAGCCTATTTTGCATGAGCTCAACACAGCTGTAAAAGGAAGAACTAAGAAAAAGCCCAACAAACAATACAGCATAGCAAAAACCCACTTAAAATCTTACAACTCAGAATACCACAGAGCCTCATTTGTCTGTAATCCTGCTCTATTTAATGGAACCCCTTGCGTCCAATTCTCCTTGTATTTTTATTAATCTTTGTGATTCTCCCTAATGATCTTGTTATAAAGACATCACATCACATGGCACAAGGACAATGCACATAAAAAGTTAAGAATGCATTTAACTACCAGCCATTGATTAGTGTTCTTGATGAGCTTAAATACTACCTGGGAAAGGCTTTCTATCACATGCAATTGGCTGCAAATGCATTAAGCTTAATGAAAGTCGGGATTTGGGTATATATGAATATTTTTCCTAAGAGGAGGTGCCCTTGCCATGAGAATATGAGGACTTGCTATCCAGCCTCCTGCCCCAGTGGGAAGGGGTGGCAAATGGCAATGTGTGTGACCCCCCCCAGAGCTCAGCCCCAATTCCCATTGCACTTAGTTTGCTATAAATCAGGAGAAATAGCACTGGTGTCAGTGAAATTAAACAGGACCTGATAGTCCTTGTGATCTGCTGATGCAGAGGAGATGAAAGATATCTGTTGGTGAGGTCTGGGAAAATGTCAGTCTGAGGGATCCAGCAGGAGATTTTGGGAAGGGAAAGCAGCAGAATTGAATTCAGCAGCAGAACCAGGAACAGAGGCTAAGTGGTAGTAAAAACTTCACCAGACCTTCCCGGGAGTTCAGGTGGGATGTGTGGAGTGTCAGATGCTCCATGCTAAGCACAGAGAGCACTGTGTGCTGAGAGAAGGATTTTGTCCCTCCCTTGGTCACTCTGTTGTGAGATAAGCTACATCCTTAGAGTGCATATGAAACCCTAGTGCAGAGCAGGAACGTGCTGCAAACCTGATATTGCCCTGCCATGAGCAGGACCAAGGGCACAGAGCCAACCCCCTACTTGCAGTTCAGCCCCTGCTTCTTCCCTGTCTTTAGAGACACAGCTCCAGAAGGACTCCAGAAGCTGCAATGTGTGAATCCACTGTCACCCCTTCCTGGACTGTAGTGACGTCTTCAGCTTCCAAACTTGCTCTTCTCTGCTCTCCAGACTAATTTATGGTAGTTTGAATACTGGTTACCACGTGTATTTTGTTTGGCACAATGTTTTCCAAAACCTTTCCATAAAACTAAAAATATAACACACTGAATAAACCACTCCATTACTCAAAGAGAAGAACTTATTACTGAGACTCAGGAAAGTATATTGAGAGGTATTAATTTTAACTTCAGCTTCTGTCATAAAATTCTGAAAAACAAAAAAATCTGGAACATGCAATTAAAATAATTGCAGGTGTGGGGATGCCTGCCTCCAAGCAAAGAATTTAATAATACATTAAACCCTTATTTTTTATTCTAGCAAAATATACAATTATAGCCATACAAGCTGCCATTGCATCACTTCTTGGCTTCATGGAGGAAACTTCACCTACTGCTATTTCTACTACATGCCAAGATATTATTACAATTCTTACTTACTTTAACAGGGCAATGTGCTGTCCAGTACACTGAACTGAAAATGACATACACTTTCCTAGTAAGATGGTATTTACTACTGATTTATCTTGCCCTAGAGAGTTCTGGTTAGCATTCCAGTGATAATTGACCCTGTTTTATTTAACTCTTTCAGAAGTGCATCTTTATTTCCAGCACTGCCTGGAACTAGAATGCACTGAAGTGCTAGTTCAGGCAATAAATTTGCAAATGACTGATTCACACTATATTCATCATTTTCAAGCTTTATAAGAAAAAATAGAAGTCTCGGGATATGATTAATTAGCTCATTAAAGTAGCAGAGAATGTTCAGATCTAGATTAGGGAGGAATTGTCATCTGAGCTTTCTTAGTGCCTTTGTCATACTGCAAGCTTACAATCAGTGAGTATTTCAAACTAATGCTCTTGCAGAAGGATGCTAGCAGGCATCCTTCAAACTACACCTCTTCCAGTGTAAACAGCTACCACTGCCTACACCAGGAGAGGGATAGTTTGTTCATATTCCTGAAGATGCAGTGCAAATGAGCAGTCTTGTACTATTCTCATTCATGGAAGGTCCTTCTGCCATTTCACCAAGATCCCTGTATGCCCTAAAGCCTTTTAGATTGCATCAGGATAATGAAAGGCAGCACCTCTGCCTACAAACTGTGCTTTGCCAGGAAGACTTGAATCTCTTAAAATGCAATTTGAAGTATTCCCATTTCAAAGACATGAGTTGAAATGATCTTCCAAAACAATAACAGTCTTGTGATAGTAACTCAGTATTCTTGGTCTTTATTGTAGAACTGGTTTGGGGCATTTACTACAGAGATGGGACAACGTGCATCCCCTGCTCTCACCTAAAGGATGTTAGGAAGATGAAATAGAAAAGTATATCATTGATTTGTGACATAAAAAAACCTTTATTGTTGAGTTGTTTTTTGGGTATGGCAGTTCTTAGTGTTGTTCTTTCTCTGATCTTCTTTTTTACAAGAACTGTACAGCCATTTCTGAACATTTCAGTGACCTAGAGACAATGCCACAAGTGAAGTTGCACCCTCAGAGCCTCCATCTATCATTTTGTCATCACAAGTGGACATGTGTAGGGCTCAGAACAACCTTAAGAGTCTTTTTTAGTTGACTTAGTCTGGAGAGAAGGAGTACATATAAGGCTTGATCTGTAAATGTGTGTGAATACAGTTAGCTGTGCACACCTTCACCTCTAGTGCAGTTATCTGTGTGGGAGTTAGTAACTCACTCTTCGCCTGGATTGGGGCTGAGGAGTGCCCAGAGCCCAGTGGGTGCTCAGGCCAGGCACCAGCACCTGGCACCCAGGAGTGCCCATCCCTGGAGTGCAGATCCTGTCCTCTGCCCCAACCACTCTCTCCCCACCTTTCCTCAAAATACTTTGGTATCTCCTGCTTCTGGAACACAGCAAATCATGTCCACATCCTTCTTTAACTTGTCCCATTGCCACTGCTCCTTGCTAGGTTTTGGAAATGCTGATTTCTGAATTAGTTAGAGTATTGATTCCTTTAGGAATGGCCCTGGTAAAGGGTGATGCTTCTGTCACAATTGTCTCTGGTTTATATGCTGGCAAATCTGGGCATGAGTGTGATTTTAATGCTGCTGTGCCCTCCCATACCTGGAACCATGTCTGGATGAGTTTGAAACACCTGCACTGAAAACTTAGAAGACTTTACTCTTTATATGACTATGTTGGTCTCAGGCCCTTAAACACTGCAGAAGTCTAGGTCTTGGCTCCCAACAGAAGGATTACACATATGACTTCTTTTGAATGTAGAATATTTATACATAGGCCACTTTTTTCAAAGGTCTAATATCATCTCATTCTTTAGAAACTGTGGAGCATTGAGTGAAATCTAAAAATTGCAGATGTCTCAGCCAAGTTATTTTCTGCTCACTGCTGTTGACATACAGAACTGTGAAGTGTTGCTTTGCCAGAGAGGAACAGGAGGTGAATGAGACCTGGAAGACACTTGTGATTATCCTATGGCTCTGCTGTTGCCCCAAGGAACATGATTCCACTTCCCTCAGCAATGCCCTTCTTCATCACACTGTGCTTACTTGGCTAATCCCAGAAGTGGCAGACATAAATACCTGTAATTAACACTGACAGTTAATGCTTGTGATGTGACAAATGATTCCTCCTGCCTCCCTCTTGAAGCAATCCAGTAATCATCCTGATCCCTATTTTGTGTAATCACAGATGTGCCACTCATTTGCCCTCCTAACCAAAAGCAGCCTTCAGCCGTGGCAGTGTACACAGGGTTGCATCCATGCTCAGATCCCCCAGCTGCCAACTTGCAGCTTCTGTGTGGTAGCACTGCTGTGCTGGTATTTAAAGCACAAAACCATCGTTTGAGGGATGGGACAAAGCAAGGGCAGAGCCTCCATGCAGGTTTGCTGCTGTCCTTAGCAATGACAGCAATTACTGGCCCAAGAAACTGCCATGAGGGGTCCCTAGCTGACTGGGCTGCTCATTCCCATCCATTCCCACCCCAGTTTCCTGACTCATTGCCATCAATGTGCCCACACTGCAGCATGAATCATCAAAATGGTGCTGCTTGATAATTGCCCTTGTCTGAAAAGGAAGGAGCTGGAACAACAGACACCAGCTCTGCCACTGAACCTGACATACCTCGCAGTCACACCCAGAGTTCTGCCTCTCTCATCCTCACTGAACTTTCAGGAGGAGGTGGGCCAGGCAGTGAAGGGTTAATGTGGAAAGGCAGAGCAGCATTGCTCCCAGGAGCTCACCAGAGGTGACAGGGTAGCTTGCTGCACTTCCTTCAAATATTGGCAAGATGGACTTTTTAAATGCAGGTTATGTAATGTGTTTGGGGACTATTTAAAGTAAATGTTATTGACAGCCATTACATCTGGTAGTATTAGTAAGCATTTAGGGAATTTTTTTAAAGGTGAAGTATTGACAGGAAAGGCTGTAACAGCTACTTCTGGGCCATTACAATTTATCTTCTAAATCAGTCTGGGTTTATGGTTCACTGACATGTTTCACCCTATTACCTGCTAAAGGGTGGTTAATGACAATGTGTGGCTGCACGTGATACCAGAGCATGTGTGACACAGCACATCTAGGATGCAAAGGCCTGGGAAGTGCTCCTCTGAGGAAAGCTGTTCACAGCAGATCTGTGCAGGGCTGTGTCTTAATAGCTACATAATAGAATAGAACATTGAATTTCACCTCTCACAGTGATGACTTAACTTGAAAATGGGTCAAATTATGATGGATCTTGTGTTTAGGACAAACCTGTGTGTTACAAAGTTCCATACAGTGCATGGAGGCAAGAGCTGCAGGGGCTGAGTGACCCCGCCTTTCTGACTGGGGGAAGCACAGGCTGGCACTGCCTGTTGCTGTGAAATGCAGAGCTTTCTCTCAAGGGCAGTCCTTTCAATTCAGCCCTAGATTAGTCATGAATAGAGGTCATTTTAGGGTTATTTGAGTGTGTGGGTAAAAGCAGTTGGTTACAAACAGTGAAGTCCCAAATAGCATTCACCTCGACAGGAGTCCTTATGCACAGCCTTGTTGGAAATGTTTTTGGAAGGAAGAGAAAATAAGGACACAGCACTGCCAAAAATAACTTTGGTCTGTAAATAATCTAAGCTTGATCCTTGTTGGTCATATTCTGTGTCTTGATCCTTGCTGGATATTCTGCTCACCAATACTTTTCTCAAATATTTTCTTATTTTGCATTTTTTGTTATTGAAATTAAAAGCAATTAATATATGCCTGAATTCATCTATTTCCTGCTGAAAGGTTTTTTTTCCCTTCTTTATCCATACATCTGTTTAGAACTGGGATTTCCTTCTTCTTTGCCAATTCCAAACATCTCCAGAAGCAAAACAGATGTGGATTCACTTGCCCATAGAGAAGCCTCACCTTTCCAACATGAACACCATAGACTTTTCCACACATATGGTTGGCCCAGGTGTTTACAACAGTGAGGTTTTGCCATGAAAACATTTCATTCTCAAGGTACAGATGTGCCTTGCCATCTCTTTTAACTTCTGACCACCAATTCTGGACACTTCTTCTGGAGGCTGGCAGCAAAGAGGCTGATTTATACCTAGCCATGTCTCTTGTTCTTTCAACATTAAGCTACTTTTTCAAAGCCATCTTTTAAATTGCCAGATACTTCCCTTTAATCCTGCTCTTGCCCTCCATTCCTGTAGCTTGGTGGAGTTGTTTTCCTTGGGAAGCCAGCCTGCTGTTGGGATGCAGGGCTGCTTTGGGTCCCGTTGTGTCCTCCTCCTGTTTGCCCTCGGTTTTCCGCGGCGCAGCCAGAGCCGTGCCGTCCCTCAGTTAACATTTACACTGCAGTCAGCATCCTGTGCCCCGGTCTATTTTCTGCAGACATGTAAATAGAAGCCTTTTGTAAACTTCATTTAATGATAGTGCTGTATTATGGGTTGTCTAAGACAGTGTCAAGGGATCCTGTTTTCTTTTAACTTCACCGTTTGGGTAAGGTATAATCTACAGTACATCAACACAACACATCTCTCTATTGAGTGTTGAGGTGAGATACAAAGCTTTCAAAGCAGGCAGATTCTTTTACTGTTTCTTGGTTTCCTCAAGCACTTTGTACATGAAAGATTGTTTCCTTATCTCTTGGAAAAGCTTTTGGATGAAATTAACCCCAGTGTAGAGGGTCAGCCTAACGGCCTCTATACTACTTAAGTCCTACTTAGACCTTATTCTCAGAGCTTAAATTGGATTTGTATGGGGCACAAGGTGCATTTCCCCTCTGTGAATAGGTAAAAATTAAAGATAAAATAATTTATACTTAGTAATGATTTCAGTTCTTGGCTGACTCTATTTTACATGGCTTTGTGGCGGGAGAAATCTTAGGAAGCAAGTCACTAACTGCATACAGCTCTGAGAAGCTCTCCAGCAAGCCTGGGGAAACTGGGCCTGCCTGAGGAGGAGCTGGTCACCCCTGCTGCTGTGCTTGGTGCCACAGAAGCCCTTGCGTTATCAGGTGCTGATAGCAAACAGGGAGCAGTGGGAAGAGGATGTGCCACCCAAGGCATTGACCCCGTGCAGCTTGTCCAGGGAGTGCAGCCTTCATGCCTCACTTGGCTCCCTTGGGAGTCACACACCCTGGGGCAAGTTGACAAAATCCCCCATTTCTGACAAAATTCAGGGAAGCCACTGCAGCTGCTCTCTGAACACTTCTCAAGGAGAAATATTGGGGGCCTCTCACACTGACTTTTTCAAGCCCTTCTATTGAATTATACCACATGTATGTCCAACTATAAGAAATTTAGAAGAAATCTTTTGGGAACTTTATCAGTCTGCAATTAGTCTTTTTAATACTGCAGGAATATTCTCAAACTATAGTCTCTTATTTTCTTGAGAAGTCTAGGTAGGGCTATTCATTTTTTGATGTGAGGGAAAAATAAATCCAAAAACTACCCTAATGTGAGTCTGTGGACATTACTGGTAACACCCAGGTATATATGGGAGAATGATGTCCCGAATGAGCACCAGAGGGACTCAATAAGGCATTTCTCCATCTTGGCTTTGTCCACCCAGTGCTACAGTCTGTTGGGGCAGGTTGCCTGACAGCTGCCCATGCTGTCTGTACATTTCAGCTAAGAATATGGTCCTTCTGTTACCAATTAGGTCAGCCTGGCACTGGTCAAGTCAGGCACTTGTCTAAATTCAGGTTGTCATTTTGGACATTTATAAATGGAAACAAAGCTGTGTTTCTCCATCATGCATCTAAATAAGTTCAAAACCAATGCTAAATCCATTTTAAGCATTGAGTCCACCCAGTAATCTTATTTCCCTTTTTGGTAAATTATCTTTCTATTATAACATATTATAATGTGTGACCTCAGAAGCTTCAATGACAGTAAATCACTTTCTCTCCCACCTTAGAATCTGTGAAGCTAACCTGGCTTGACCATCTAGTTCAGGAAGTTCCTTTGAATGTACTCTTATAGTAAAGGTTGGATGAGGAATGATTTTACACTGTAAGCAGTGTGAGTTATGTCTCCATATATCTGGGCTTCAGTTCAATTATCAGCTATGGAATTAGGGGCCTCAACTCTGAAAGGATCCATGGGCCTCCCCAAACCATGATGCTATGGGCCTTTTCAAATGATCTCTGTCTCAGTGTGGTAAAGAATTTTTAAGATCAAATTCTAATACTAATTTTTTGGTGCTGGCAAATTCGTTTTCTAAGAATTCAGAGTCCAAGCCTGAGTGCTTTATATGTCCCAAATAAAATCACAGAGATGGGCATCTAGCACATCTGGGAAGGTACTCAACTCTTTGAAGGATCTAGTTCTGGGAATATCCTTCTGATTGTATCTAGAGTCTTTTGAGCCTCCTGCACTCAAGGTAGTGCACAAAAGCTCAGCTCGTAGGAGCAAGCAGCAAAGGTTTGCAGAAGCAGCATCTGGCACTGGTAAAATACAGAACCAGGTTAGGGAATGTTTTCTTTCTGTAATTCAGGGATTTGGGTGTCATTGCTGTCTCATCCACTCAGCTTATGAATGACATATAAGTGGTCTCTTTCCAGTAAATCACAGCAGCAGTTGCCATATGTACAAGCCTGCTCAGATACTGGTGGGAACCAAGCCATGGAGGAGTGGAGATCCACACTGACTAATTTGCTGGGAGTGAGCCCCACCCTCAGCTGGAATCCCTGTTAATGTAATAATCATCCAACACTGGGAGTGTTAATGGCAAAAAAAAAGCCCTGGGAGAACAAGCACTACAGGAGGAGGTGAAAGATGTGGGCAGATTAAAAAATAGAGCGCCAAATTCTTGGCTAGAGTAAATAAATAAAGGTCTTTTGAAGCTGTTGGCGAGACACCAGGTAACCTGACCCAAAATTTGTACAGGTGGGTGAGCCCTTGCAGGACAAACTTCCATATGTTTGTCATTACTTTTAGATATCTCACAGCTGCTCAAGTCCTGCTCTTCTAGAACCTTCCTCCTTTCTTGTGCAGAAAGGGAGTAAAGTGCAGAAGGGTTCTTCTCTGAGATGGTGGCATTGGTTGGGTGAGGAAGGTCCCGTCTCATTTTCCTTGTGGGTTGTTCTAAGGCAGGCCAGGTGAGTGGCACAGAGCAGAGCCCCCAGAGAGGCGGGGGGCAGAGCAGCTGCTGTGGGATGGGCAGGGGCACTCAGAGGACTCTGCTCCCTGCCCTGCAGCTGCTCGGGCAGGAGGAGCCCGTGCACAAGGCACTGCAGAGAGGTGTTTGAGAGTTGGCCTGGCATGCAAAGAAATGACTTTCAGTGCATCTATCCACCTTGCAGCAGTCCTTAAAGCCCCTGAAAAGACTGTCCTCCAGTAATAAGAAGGAAAACAAGTGAACCACAAATCAGTGCAATATTTGACTTGGCTTTGGGAGCCGTTTCTCTGAAAATGTTTAAGGCTCTTATGAGTAATGTGGTGTTTAGCTTACTGCTAATGTAGCAGCTGAAGAAAAATGCATTTTGCTCTCTAACTTGCTTATTAGTCAATGGAAACTATAACCACAAACAGTACGACTCCATTTAACCACTGTATTAAATATTAAACCTGAAACTGTCATTACCAATTATTTTCAATAGGGCATAATGGTTTGAGGGTTAAGTAATATGGACTGGGAGCCAATGGATCAGTCTAATCAAATGAAAGTATTCCTAATGGGATAGTGTTGTATGGGAAGGTGCAGTGATGCTGAACCTTGGTTTCTAACACGGGGATGATTTGATGTCAAGTGTTTTTCTGCTTTTTGTTCATTCATGGCTAACTTACTCTAATGCTGTTGATGAGGAAAGTGATTTGGGGAGGCAGAGAGACCAAAAACCTGTAAACTTCTAGATTTAGCATGTATATCTTCTGACAGAACTGAAGGCCAGCATATCAGCCCTTTCACTCTGCAAAATGCTTGAGCAAGATTAGAATTTCTCTACCTAAGGAGACATAATCAGATTGAAACACATGCTCTGGTGCCTGTACTTAAGAGGAAAGGCTGAATGTCCTCTTTGAAGGTTGTAGATAAAAAGATGCTATTAATAGTTAAAGGTGCTCCTTTACAACAATTTAATTGGTAAATATTTGTGAAAATAAATTTATATGTTTAATAAAATCCTACCCAGATTAGAATAATCCAGTGCTGATGGTCAGACACAGCAGGCTGCATTTTTATGGCCAGGTTAGCAATCTGCTAGGGAAGGTTTGCAAGTGTTCTGTATCAACAATTATAAGCTAAAACATTTAGTGTCCAACTCCACCCATGGCAGCAGGAGGCCATGCAGAGACCTGCACTCTGCTGCAAACCCTATGGCTCTGACCTGCTCCAGTGTCCTCCTAAAGCTCCTTGGCATCAGCTGAGGTCCTCATCCAATTCAGACAGAAATTAGCTTACATCTTGGGCCTGCCCCAGCTTTGTCTGCAGGCATTTGGACCTTGGGTGCCTTGGTCATTCCCTGAGAGTTGCCAGGGTGGGCAGGGAGAGCCCTGCTGGGCTGGCTGGAGCAGCCAGAGCCTGCTGGGGATTGTCTGCAGCTCTGCATGCAGCAAATGTCTGTGGAACACGTTAGATTCTCATCTGCCTCTGCTAGTGAAACCAGGTTTTGTCAAAAGATTCCTGACCAGGGCCAGCCTTATTGTTCTCATGGTTCAGCTGAGGTCAGTAATGTATGTAATCTGTACCAGGGTGTGGATGCATCTGGCAAGTAATGGCAATACCCCAGCCTGTGAAGACTTCCCTCTGAATGACACTGCTATAATTAAATCTCCAAATTCAGGACTCTGAGCCAGAATTGAAGTTTGGGAACTTCACAGAGGCCGGGGCCAGCTGTGTAGCTCATCTGGGGATGTGGATAGCAATTTCCCAAAGCCCTGGGGCGGTTTGGTTCTGGGGGAAGATGCTCAGGAGCTGTATAAAGAGATTGAGCAAAGATAGTGAGTTCTCTTTCACAGCACTAGTCTGAGTAAACAGGTTTGCAATAATCAGCTGTTGACAGATGGCAGCAAAACACCTGTGAATGACTAAACTTTTCAGCCACTTAGTCAGAGCTCCAGGAAAAGTTGGTGCTGATTCTCAGAAATGAGAAGCATACCTTCTAATACATTCTGTATCTCTTGCAACTTTCTTCTTTAGCCACAATAAAATGCCTATGGATGAAGCTCATGGAAGTTCATCAAATTAATTTGGCTCTGGTTTATGCCTACTTTTAAAATATGTCAGATGTAACACTAATCCTGTGCAACCGCACTGTAATTAGTGTTTGGCTCAGCCCACTTTAGTAAATGCACCTGACTCAGCTATTTCACAGTTAGATATCATTATGCTTTGAAGCTGTATTTACCATCTGCAGCTGAAATATTTACCTAAAAGTATCCCATAGACAATAAGACATTGGCCCCATTGTGTTGCTTGTGCTTTGTTTATGTAATGACCCAGATGCATACGCAAAAGACGACCATTTGCTTACAAGTGTTAGAGCTTCACACATTGCGGGATATGTTTCTTGACTTTCTGAAGGGATGGTTTTAAAGGACAACAAAGAGGAGTCCTTAATTGGACCTTTTGATAAATTACAGGCTCCATTACAGAGCCATTTTAAAATCAGAGTAGTGGGAGGGTTTTTCTCAATCGCATGAGAACAAGATGAAGGTAGGGTAGACAAAATAACCACGATATGCCTCACAAAGGGATCTGTGTCAGAGCTTGGCTGACCCCCAGACTAGACCCTCTGGGCTAGTGCTGAATGTCAAGTGCGGATGCTAAGTTCAGACTTGCACTTTTGGTGGTGCACACAAACCCCACCATAAAGGGGACTCCAGGTCTGCTCCCCAAAGGACATCACAGGGCTTCACACCTGGTCTCTCCTGCAGGCTGCCAGAAACCACTGCACAATCAGCACAGTGTCATCAGCCTTCAAGAGTTCATCCCCAGTATTACACTATTTGCTTAAAGTTCTACCTTGTGGATTCCAATGGTGAGAAAAGTATCTCAATTTTCATGTAGAAAGAGAAGTTTTCATTCTTATGGTTATGGAGAAGAGCCTGAAAAAGGAACTTTAAAGGCTCAGCCCCCAGAGGCATTTAGACGTGATTTATGTGTGTGACTCCTGTTTTATGGTTTTTCAATGCTGAGGGTTAGCAACACAACCAGCTTTGTTTCATGAGGTAAAGCAGAGCTGGAACACTGCAGATAATGGAAAGTCCCTGCTACCACCGATACAGCTGGTTTCTGCCTGTCTCCCTGCTGCAGCTGTTTGCAGAAGGGCTCTTATCTGGGCCACAGCCTGGGGCATGCCCCAGTGCAGCCTGGAGCTGGAGTGCCTGTGGGCACTGTGGTGTCTGTGCATAAAAACCCCTTGGCAGTGGGGATGGAAGCATCCCAGGGGCTGCACCCAAAGCCTGGATCTGGCAGAGGCAAGTGGGGCCCGGGTGGTTTGCACACAGCAGCTGGGGGTGCCTGTACTTGTGCTGCCTGCTCACCACATTGCCCAGCCCTGCAGAATGTGCTGCTCACATGGGGATGACTGTGTGGAGAAAATAACAAAATCATGCTTTTTCTACAGAGGTCAGGTATTCTGACTGGACATCATTTATCCCCTAATCTGTAGATCTGGGCTGCAGGCTGGTAGATGGTTTTGCTCACTGGCAGAGCCTCTGCACATGTGTCCACTCATCAGCTGGAGTTTACCGGAAAATATGACCCTTGTGCATAGATCCCTGGTCTGGGTGGAGTTGAATTTCATTCACTGCGTGCAGAGGTGATGGACGCATGATTTTAGGGCTAAATTAACCCTTTGGCAATTTTGTTTTGTTGCATGTCCTTGACACATATTTGCAGGGTAAACTGTAGAGCATCTTTTCCTTTAGTATGATTTCAAGAGCTTGAAGAACCTGTTCAGATATTCCTACTGCAGGCTGTCTGTGATTTTTTCCTGCCACTCTCTCAACACTTCTGTGTGTTTATTAGCATCAGGATGTGGGTACAGTGCACCTGAAACCAGTTTTGAGCAGTCCATCCCTGGGTGGTCAACTTCATTCCTAATCCAGACTCAGGTGTGTGTGTCTGCGTCAGAGACACAGCACAACTTGGGCGGTAAACTTGGCCCTACAGCCTTAAAATGTGCTTTAAAAGATATAACTAGATGCTTTGTTCTTGCAAATGAGGCTGAGATTACAATGTTTAAAATAAGCTTAATTAACAATATACTCAAATATACATAGGGTTTGAGTTTTTGCGTAGAATTAAGCCAAATTGTGTAGAATTAAGCCAAACATCTTTACAGTCATATCAATGACAGCATAGGTATAAAACTCAAGAGAATTATAACTTTAATATCTCCTTTCATGTGGCAAAAAAAAAGAGAGATCAATTTATTTAAATTGGAACATTTGCTTTATTTAAAACTTTAAATTCATCACTTTTCCAGGAAAGTCTATAGTAGCATTTTCCTGGGCTTTCTCTTTTAAACTGGCAGGGAGCTCATCTCTTCCTAATTCACTGAAACAAGAGTTCTTTTTTATTATTATTTATTTCAATACCAACCATGGCTATGACATCTGTGAAAGGAACTTCTGTGTTATTAAACTTCTTAATAAAAATGTAGCTCCCTCTTCTGCTGACCCAGATAATTAGCTGTTGATTTTTCAAGGAATAGGATTTACAAATATGTGTTCAGAACTGCAGCTGATTTCTTTTGATTTTTCTCTTGGTGCATGGATTTGTGAATATCTGACCAAAACTCCTTGTATGTTTCAGTGCTCAGAATTAGAGCTAACAGCATTAACTGGGTGAGCACTTCAATAACATGAAGGGTTTGCATATTCTAAGCATACAAATGTTATGTTCCCAAATAAAAAATGTGCTCTAATTCAGATGCTGCAATAAATGCATGACATTAAGTTGTCATTTATGTCTAAATTATGTTCATTCTGCTGGACAGGGAGAGTGTAGCCAGTTCTTTTTCAGGCTTCAGTGCAATAGTCCAAGAATCATCAAAGGTGTTAATGTATCTTGCAATGTAGCTTTGGAGATGGCCCTTCTCTTTAAATTGCTCAGTGTTAACAGAGTCATTAGTGAGTTCAGAGTAAGCAATCAAAAGCCACTCTGCCACAAAGTGCCTAAGCTTCCTTTATAACATTATATTTTAAATTATTCATATTCATGACACCAAAAAAACAGGGGGAAGGGACACCCCAACCCCAGTTACCAGCAATAAACAGTCTTGGCTGTAAACTTCATATTTCAGGTAAATTTGCATGCTTTCACTCTTTCACTGGTTCAGAATCTTTTTTTACAAGCCTTGTTATAAAATGAGCATACAACCTCTGAAGAAATCACTGTAATAAATGAGCTTTGCATTCACAAGATGAGTTCCCACATGTGTGAAAATGTTAATATTCCCGTGACTGAATTCAATGACATAATGAATCTACAGTGGAAAATCAGTCTGCATCAAGCAAAGACAGGCATAGCTGTGCTGGGCTGTTCTTGGCACACAGGACATTTTGTATCTCAAGTTAGGAAAGGCAAATAATTGCAGTTGAGAGCCAAAGTGTGCTAACTGGGCATAAAGGGCTAGATCCTGAGGTTATTTTATTCTACTTGTTGCTACACCTGATTCTGTTTACTCTCAAGCAACATTTAAAAAATGTTGCTTGAGAGTAAACAGAATGAGAAACCTACTTGAAAAGAACTCTCAGATCTAGGATCAATACCCTTTTAACCTTGAGTCACATCAGGTGTGTTTATAAGATCTTCTGTAGCCAGATGTGAACAAACTCCTTCCACTCTTGCTGCCTTTGGGACTGAAACCAGCTGGAAGATAAAGACAATGCCCTGGCAGTGTGATCTCATGTCTATGCTTACACTGGAACTGTTAGTTCATGGAGCAGAATTATTGCCCTCATGTGTTTCAGGTAAAAGTGAATCCCTAGCACTGTGCAGGTGATGAGAAAATTGAGTGAAAGAGTCTGTCCTGACTTTCTGGTACTGAAAGTTGCAAGTGTAAGAATTTTGTTGGACACAATGTTAGAAAAAATTTGGTTTGTGCATTTAGAAGCAAAGGAGAACTTGTGAAGCTGTTAGTACTAAATCTTGAGTGCTGTTCCATTTGAGAGGGAATCCATTTGAGAGTGGGATCAATTAGCTATAAATTCACAACAGATGAATTGACTTATTGACTCTTAGGTATAGGGCTTGCCAAACTGAGTCAAAAGCTGAATGACACCAACTTTACAAGAGTGGAATTGTAATTCTTTTGTGAAAGGACTAGAGGAGAAGTAGGTCTGAAATAAGAGAGGTTTGTTATCCATCGGTATCTTTTCTTCTAATCCAAGATATTAAGGAAGGGAATTACCCTATGCTGAATTTAGGAAAGCAAAAAATACACAATCCAGTGCAACTTTTTGCGAGATGAAATCCCCTGCTACTCTAGAGAATGTCTCCAGGATCAAAATCTCCAGTTTGGGAGATTTAGTCCAGTTTAGTTTGTGGGTATAGCTCACAACTCCTTAAGTTCAGGAGAATTAGCCTGATCAAAACTAACAGGAAAAGAAATCTAAGAGCTTGATACAATACCTGTGAGCATATTCACTTTGTTGTATATAATGCCTGAGAAAAATAACCCTACAAAATATAATGTATGGAGAAAGAATGCTTTAATTGTTTGTGAGTCAAGTAGTTCAGTGCTTTGGCATATATTTTTGTTGTTGGTCCTTTAAGTCCAACAAGTATGTGTGTTTTGAAGTTCTGAATGTGTGTTGCAGGAGCATGTTCCTTAGCTTTCAAGTTTTGTGCTGGTACTTCTCAGGAATTGGTTGATGAACTTTCTTACAGAATTAATCACATACCTTCTTATGGGTTACCAATCAGCTTCAAATCTGGGGTTTATAATGTGCACCAGTCATGCTGCTCCTTGATGTAAAGAAGTAAGTAGACTGTTCTTTTGTGGTAGAGAAGAGGAAAATTAATATATTGTCAGTAGCTTCATCTTTTGGTACCTTGGCTGTCAGGAGGAATGTTTTGGACCTACTGTGGCTGTCAGGTGTGAGACATGTCATGTTTTGACAAGCAGCAGTCATGGATGAGTAGATCTAGAATTGCTGATTCTTGGCTCATCTTTGTTGCTCTTCCACTAAGCTGCCAATTATTCTGAGAAAGAATCCTTTTCCCTCCATCTCTCTCTGAAGAAGTGTGGGGTGATCTAGGGGCACGCAGTGGGGGTGATGGCTGGGTAGCATTCAGAGTAGTGGTCTCAAATGCTGAGCACCTGAACAGAGGTACACCAAGCCTTCTTGATATGTTGATGCATCACATTCCTGTTTCACATGACCTACTTTAAAAAAAATGCAGCCACTCTGAGCCATAAAAATGTCATAGTCTAATTGTGAAGGGGGCTGAACAAGCTATCATAAGATAAAAGCAAATGAAAAGATGTCTCACAAATTCTTGAAACCTTCTGTGAAAACAAGATCTGGAGCCTGAGCCAAGCTGTCTCTGAAGCAGTGCTGCATGTCAAGAGGACATTGCAACCCATTGGCTTCCTGCTGCTTTCGCTTGGTCTTAGGGCCATGGACATTTGTTAAGATAAACAACGACCTGGATAAGGCAGGAGAGGTAAACCTGGAGCTGAGCTATTGTGCCAGCATATGAGGAGGGATCCTGGCATTTCTTCTGAAAGATGGCACGGGATTGTATCTAACTGCACAAGCACAATGCTTTGAAGTGCAAATAGGAATAGCATATTACAGTCAGCTATCTGAACATTCCCATCACATTGGCCACAGTGATCCTCTTTGTGACATTTCACAAGGGGATGAAATAGGAGAGGGAAACTTCAGAGGGTAAAACTGAAGCACGTTCAGGAAGCAATATGTGCTCTAAACAAAGCAGCAGTGGTAAAGAGAGCTGCAATTGTGTTCAGGTAACTATTAGTTTAAAATAAACACAACATCTACTGGCACACAGCTTAGGTGCAGCTTGTTCATAGCTGAATAGAGCTGGTCAAGTTTTTGGTCTGCCCAAGACCTTCCGTTTGCACCTTGTAACAGCTGGTATGTGTTAGTTGTTACAGCTGAGATCACTTAAAAATGTACTTGCTTTTTTCCTGAATGTTCTGGTTTTATTGTTCCACCTCTCCTCTTTGGTTTACTCTCAATTACTCTGCCATAAACCAGAACTATTAATTTTATTCAGGTTTGCTGCAATTCTGAAATGACCTGCTTTACTGCAGCTTCTGCTGTGTTAGATGTCAGTCCAGCTTGGAGCCTAGTGGAGAATGAAGTGCTCTTTGTGTCCACAACACCTCTGTGCAGAAGATGCAGTATCTTGCTGCAGGGTTTCCCAAGATAGTTTATGAAATTAGTGTCTCATTTTCTGCCTCTTTGATGGGCCCAATTCACTCAGGTGCCTTGACCACTCACAGCCCTTCAGAGGGACATGCCTGCTATTTTGCATCATCCATTTCTGCTTTGCTTTGGTTTCACTGAATGGAACCATGTTTGATTTCAAGGTGGGCAGGATCAAACCCTTAATGCAGTTTTGATTCACATGTGAACTGTAATCTGACAATCAAAAAAAAAATCTTGTTAATATTATTCCGACATCATTTAACCAGGCAAATAACTCCAGAAGGATGGTAATTGGGTGCTGAGAATGGGTGTGAGATGGAGTAAGTTGAAAATTAGTTGAGAGAGAGAGAAGGAAATTGTGAAAAATTAAAAATGTGTATGGTTGTATTTCAGACATATGTTTTAACCCCTTTGTAAGGGAAGGTTTTTCTCAGAGAAAAGTTGTAAACAGTTCAGAACAGCTCTGCACTAAGTTATGGGTATTACAAATGGATTTGAGCTTAAAATGACCTCTAGCACTGTCTATGTCTATGTCTATGTCTATGTCTATGTCTATGTCTATGTCTATGTCTATGGTGGCGTGTGGAGAGCACAGAGCCCATCTCATGAAACACATGGCCCACATTAATCTGGCTTTTCTGAGACATAAACGGACCAGGTCAGCCAGAGGCAAGCCAGGAGCCAAGGCCTAGCTCACATTGCCGCTCTAGGATTGCTCAGCATTGCCAGCTGTGGTGATCCACATGGAAATCTGTGAAGACTTGGGGCTTTCTTAAAACTTTGATTTCTGAAAATAGGTAAAAATGTGATAGACTCTCCATTTATAAAATAAACTTAGATTTTGCGGTTGAAGAAAGAGATTTCAGATTGTGATTAGGGTGAACACTAAGGGTTTTGACAAAAGTAGTCAGTGAGAATGCACAAATAAATGCCAAATTGTTAGTTATCATTATCTGAGGCTTTTGGAAATTTGCGTTTGAACATACAGGTTACCTAAGTGTTGATTTATGTTTAGACTTTGTGCTCAGAACTGGCATTTCAGAACAGTCAAGGACCAGCAAACATCATAACTCAGCCTTCTGTGCCCCAAACTTGTGCGTGTGAACAGACACTCTATGCAGGGGCTGAATTCCACGTGGGTCGTGCTGCTGGGCCATCTGCTAAATGCCTGATAATTCTGGGGGGACGCACACTGAGAAAGGACAGAAATGCCTTTGGTAGGCCCTCCTTTGGAGGGGGGCATTAATCAGCCCTCACACCCTGCCCACCCTTGTGGGGTTCCCCTGGATGCGGGAATCTCAGAGCTGCTGTCAGGCTCAGGACAGAGGGGCTGGGGAGGTGTGTGCATGGCACAGCGCTGCTGGTAACAGGCTGGGATGACAGAAAAGCCCAGGGGCCCAGACCCTTTTTTCTTTATACGTTTTCTGGCAGGCATCATCATCATTCACTCTCTAATAAAGGCCTTGAAATATTGAAAGGATTCCCGTTCATAAACGTATTCAAAGTCCATTTGTTACTGGGTCTGGACTCAGCACTCTCAGAGCTATTGCCACCTGATGTACATAGTGTGTTTTGGTTCAAAACAGAAATAGCCTGGTGAAATTTCTTGCTAAAAGCAAAATTATTGCACATGTACATTATTTTTCATTGCCTTCAGGGGGACCACAAATGTGTGTTGTTTCTAATTAATTGCTGGGTAATGTAAAGAGTGCTCCGTGTAGTGAAGTGGAGCAGGATGCTTGACACAGCAGTCAGATTCCTTCTCTTACCCTGCTGAGCTTTCTACATTTTTCTCCCTATCTCAAGTAGTTGTTCTTCTCCCACTGAGCCCTGGTTGCAGCACATGGTTATATTTCTTTCGAGTGCACATGTTTGCAAACACACACTGATTTCCACAGCATGAGCCCTTAAAGACCTCATTGGAGGATGAGCTTGGAGACTTCTAAAATAATGAGACAGAGACCTACCCGTGGTGGCATACAACGGTTTATTCTCCCAAAATCTGGTTTTGCCTTCAGGGTTTCTTTTTTTGGTAAGACCTATACTCAAGTTGTGTGCTTCCAGCCCTGCATCCATCTAGCATCCAGTGCCACTTAGGCCTGGGAAAAGTAAGAATTAAGTGTGATTCTATGCACTATGAGCAATGGCCCCTCTTTTAAAGCACCTTCTGCAGGGGCAGAGTTGACAGTCCCAGGTGGAAGGGCACAGCTTCTTGTTGTGCACTGGCCACACAGTTGAGCATGTCCAGAACATTCTGGTCTCCATGCCATGATTTTAACTCAGGTAGGGGTGTTTATCCTGGCTGTCAGAGGTAACAGTAAGTGCAGGATGAAGCCCTGGATCTGCCAAATTATGGAACTATGTGTGTAGTGTGTTATGCTGGAGGAGGTCAGGCAGTGAAAATAGAGCAGGTACAGCATGGGAGCAACAGGGGGAAGGGAGGTCAAGAAAATTGTTTTCAAGTGTATCCCAGGTGAACTCACACCCTCATTTGCTGAGCTAACACATTGAAAGGGCTCATCCTCTGCAAACTGCAGGGAGAAAAATGTGCATCCCTCTGTGGAAGAGGGTGACAGCAGTGAGAGTTGATCAGAGCTGGGTCAGATCCTTAGGATTAAGGGTGCTTGCTTTTTCATGGCCCAAACCCTCCTTGCACTCCTGGAGAAGAATGTCTGGAGATGTTTGGGCTGTCTTTTGTTTCTGCTTTTCAAAAGCAACCCTGTTTGCAAAAGGGTTTGGTGTGACTGGATTTCTAGGCGCTCCCATGATGCCAATAATATTAACTTTTAACTGGTGTTAAACCTCTGGTCAATTATTGGCTCTGCTGTCTTTATGTTTAAATCTCTAATCCCCTCTCAAATGTTTATGGACTGACTGTTGCCTTGGCTGAGCAGTACACTGTGTGTGTGATAGCCACTTCGTGTACCTTGGGCAAAGATGAAAAACTGTTTTAAACTCTATGTGGAAATCCATATGCTGTCTGGAACCCTGCTTTGCTTTTCATGCAGAAAGAGAACAGAAGAAACAGCATGCATTTATTAAAGCCATATTTCTTCAGATAGCTTAACCTCTGTTTTATAAATTGTATTTAACATCAGTATCATATTCTGTCTTAATCTACTGTTGCATTTTAAAGCCTGTTCCCATGTCAGTCTGGAGTGGTCCATGCAAATCAGTCCAATGGAGAGAAAACAGGATAGTATTATGTAGTGTCTCTTTAGTGTTATATCCAATTTTATGCTTTGTTGAGAGCAGAAGTCACACTATAACTATCCCTCAAAGGCTTGAAGCTAAAGGAACATTAATCAACCACAAGAGTAACTCTAATGTCCATGTTGGAGGAAAGGAGTTTGTATCTGGTTCCATGCACTCCATCTGATGCCTGGGACTTTTATCAACTGAGGCTGAGGGGGAATCTTTAAAAAGAAATATTTGAGTAAGAATGATTTATCATGTGACTGAGATGAGTCCACTGGGAAAGGTGACTGGCCAAGTCCCACGTTGACTAAGTAGATCAAGAAGGAGTGCCACAGATATGTCTCAGTTTTAAATGCCTGTTGGCTGGTCTCATTAATCTGCTAAATTACCTAGCTCAAATTGCTTATGTGTAAGTGTTTCATCAAGGTACACTATTTGGTATTAGCTGCCATATAAAAAGGAAACAGCCACCGAAGGTAGGAGAGAGCGAGGGTGAGTTATTGGCTGTTAAATAATCCAGCAGCAAAGTACTTACTCATGGGAAACAAAAACTGCCGAGAAATATTCACAGGGGTATCTGATAATGTCTAATTTGTTCCCAGAATCACACATCATTGTTTCTGCATGCTCCACAGAGGCAAAAACAACACAGGAGAGAAACAAATATGCACAGGGACACACAAATAATTAACAGCCACAGGATCATAGAGTGCAGTATTAGATCTAGAATACAGTGAAGACACAGCATAAGAAATATTTATTATGAGTAAAGATGAAAAAACTTGACATTAGGGTTGGCTGATTGCAGTTAGGAATAACAATTCTTAAATCATCCATGGCAAACTCTTCCTACAAAGGAAATGAATTGTTGCAACACAATACATCCTTGTTGTATCGATATGATTATCTAGTTATCCATAACATGTTGTAATTTGTTTTGATTTTTAAGTGTTCTTTAGCTGCAAAGCCTTAATGAGGCTTCTCTAAATTGATTAGGAACTGCAAGATATAGCATGGTTCACAGATTATTTCAGAGAGCTGTCAACATCCTGTGACTTTCATTTCATTGGATTTAATGATTGTTGGAAAAGGTGTGCATTACAGCCAGATACAATCACATTTGTCAGCATGATCCTTTTAAGTGCAATTCAATTAAAGTGTTATTCTCTAATTTTATTATTGCTCAAGCTGAGTGCTAATGCTAGCTACCAATAAAACTACAGGTAGATAATGGTATACAATTTAATTTAACTAATTGGAGTTTAGTGATCTAACATGCTTTTCATATCTTAATTCTTTGAATAATCTTTGATTTTTGCATCTGGTACAATTCTTTTAATGGAAAAGGGCAACTGAAAACATCAGTTACATTTGAGATTAAATTATCTAGTAACATCTGCCTTTAACAGTGTATCAGTATGCATACGAATTTTCCTCTATTACCTGCCACTTGCATCCATTTTCCATTGTCAGTGTGCTTGACCTTGAAATTAATTTATCTAACTGTGCTTACATTCCTTATTAAGTTAACTGCAGACTTGGAGTGCCAGAAACATTCTCACCAAGGGGAGGCTGGCTAGATGACAAATTAAAGGGTCAGAAGCAGAGATAAACCAGTCCCTTCAACTAGACAAAGCCTATACTTTCTCCTGATTGTGAAGAGTTACAGATAAAGCACAGATGCATAAGCACATAAATACACTGGAAAAAGATTATTTTATTTACTTGTAAACTCCTTACTGCTTCCTGTCTATACCAGTGGTTTTTAGTTGGTTTCTTGTATTTGCTTTATTTTGAGGCATGGATATTAAGACTTTTAAACTAGGGGAGGGTAAGTTATCTTCACTGCAAATTTATAGCAGGAAATTCTACCATTGCAGTGCCTGAAGCTCTCTCAGCCAGTTCAGGCATTTTACTGTGAATTGAGTGAATTTAAAATATTTCATCAAGGCACAACAAGAACTGAGATCCAGGGTGGTGGTGCTGCCCCATCTGTCCTAGAGACCCTGTGGCTCCCTTGATGTGACTGTAACAATTTGCATTAGGCAAGCTTTTCTGAATTATTCTATAAAGAAAATGCAAGAAATTTAGGTCACAGCCCTTATGCAGCAGGATGGCTTTATTTTTGACTCTGCTTTCTCTTTCCCACAGAGCCCTAATATGAGTGCAGGAAAAAGGTTTCACTGTGTTCTCACTTTCTGACAGTGACAAAGGCATTAAGTCATTTTTTGTCCTAGAGTCACTGTAAGTGACTGCAGTGGCAGAATGTCCACAGAGCACTGAATTTCTCTGAAGACCTCTCTCAGGTACTTGCAGCAAACCTATTGCTCCAATAAACAAATCCCTGTCTATCTTGAAAGGATTTGTGACATCTCTGTGACAAAGCAGTGCTATCGTTCTCAAGATATAGATGGCAGTAAAGGCACAGGGGAGCACAAGGAGTTGCCTAAGGCTGTGCACAAACCTTGAGTACAGGTCTTGCGTGCTGTAGCAACAGAAGAGTAATGGCATAGGAAAGCAACCCAATAACCCAGGTCTCCTCCTCATGGCCCCATCACCAGGCTTCTCCTGCAGCAGTGTCAGCTATAGCCAAAAAGTTAATTCTGCTTTTTCTGCTCTGCTGTGTTCGGCTTCATGTTCTTCCCTTGGAGCAGCTTTTAAAATGAAATCAAAAGTACCTCTAAAGCCCATTTCTGGATGCTGTGGACCATTTTTTACCAAATGCAAAGAGATTCCACTTTAAAAAAAAAATCATCATTTCTTTCTTCTCCATGCTATTCTGCAATGATATTTCCAGAAAGAATGAGCACAGAGACTTTCCCATATGTCCTTACTCAACTGTGTCCTCAGTTTCTAGCTACCCTTGGTTATGGCACACTTTCAAAAAGACTTGGTTATGGCACACTTTCAATAATTCAATATCTAACATCAGTCACTTGCCTAAAACCATAGTTGATCAGATAGTTAGGAAATCACAAAGTGTCCTTCTTCCTGGTGTGAGTCATTGCCTGCACTTGACATGATCTTTCACACTCTAGATGAATTGAGTCCAGACTTCAACAGCTGGCTTCTGCTTTAGGAAAAAAAAAAAGAAAAATAAAGGGCATAATATGTAAGAAAAGTAGCACTGATGACCGAGGCAGGGTAAAGGGCTCCCTCTGCATGCACATATTGGCTTTGTTTGGTTTATATCTGGGAACAGGAATTCTGGCTGCCATTGGGACGTGGTGTTGGGATCAGCATGAGAAAAGTCTTGGATGTTACTGAGGCTGCTGATTATGGGTGCCGAACATTAACTGATTATTGTCACATATGTTGTGTTTAAAGAGTCCTGAGAAGAGTTTCCTTCTGTTCCTACTACATTGCAAAGTCATGACACTGCTGATGTGACATCAAGGCTCACATGTATACAATTATCTGACTTAATTATCATAAAGAAACTATCTAAATTTTCCTGCTTTTCCTGCTGTGATTGTAGAATATACTTTGAATTCCCAGGACAACAAAAATTGTCCATTCTGTCATTTTTTGCATTGTGACTACAGTATGTGATGTTAATTATTTGATTGAATATAAGCAGTTTTAAACTATGCACACTTACTGGCAAAAGTTTTGTAACTGGCTTAGCAGCAGATCATTTGGTGATATTGAGCTTAGCAGGTACTATCCCTCAACTATATTCTTAAAAATAAAATTAATCAAGACATATGATTCCTTAAAAAGGCCAAGCTGTGTTCTATATTTATAAGATTTTAATGACAACAAATTCAAATAGAAGGGTTGATGGGCCTTTAATGGCTGTGAACTTAGCCTGGAAACTAAGAACTGTGCTGGGCGCTCTCTGGGATGGGCTTTTCTGGGTGGAAATAAAGATCCTACTGATCAGATTCACTTCTTCATCCAGCATCAACCTTGTCCATGGACAGATGATTTTAAAATGAAATGAGCCATTGAACTACCCCAGTGCTGGGTGCTTTGGTGTTTTCTACAAAACCTGAAGATATGCCATTAAAATGATACATCTTCTTCCTCTTTTCTTTGACTATGGGGATTGCAGAAGGGTCCTGCAGAAGGACTTGAACTTTGAGTTAAGAAATTATCAGTTAATTTTTGTATTTTGCTATACTCAGGATTTCTGTTCAGGCCACTTGAATTGTGGGTAATGCTGAAATATTTCAACAGATAATAATATATTTCTGTATATAATTACAATCATAACTGTTTTTTTAATTGAGATGTATCTTACTGAAATATTTTTCTTTATTTTATGTAACAGTCCAGGTTCATGCTCAGAGAAACTTTTGAGAAGCAAGATACAAGTTCTGTAAACTAAACAGTGATATATTCATTCTCACTCAAAAAGTTCCATTTAGATTTTCCACCAGGGATAAATAGGGAAAATCTATTTAGATCTAAGTACTTTGTCATGATGCAGTGAAGTGTAGTCTGTGCACCAGACCTAGCAAACTGTTAAATGTGTCTATGGGTGCAGTGCTAGTGGAATTTCAGATGAGATTTTATTTCATGTATATTAGTTTTTTGTTTCTTCTGTATTTTTCAGAAATGTTTTATTGCTTCTATCAATTGCAAGAGTATATAAAACATTAATGATGAAGCAGTAAAAGAAATGATCTCCAAATATTACTGCAGGTCCCTTGATAGATTTCTGTGCACTCTGCAACCTTTGTCTGAGCTAATTAAATAACCAGCAGAATAATTCTGGGGATGCTTACAGGTAGCCCTGCTCTGATGCTATTTGCAGAATGGATTTTTTTCCTTAAACCTCCTTGTCTGGGAAGCTACCCCAGAGCCATTTAACCAGGGAGATACCAGGCCTAAAACTGCCAATGATTAACGGGGTAACAGGAGCAGAAATGGGTGTGAAGGCAAAAAACAATCAAGAATATAGCAAGCCATCATTGAAGCTGAGTATTAATAAATAGAAGTGAAATGAAATGTTTGGTTGGTTCTGGAACATCTGCTTTTATAAATCATTGTTAATATGATAAAGACAGTCTATTTTTCCATTCAATGGGTTGTGTATATTGTCTTGTACAACTTGTGGTTGGGGAAGTTTCTGTTTTCCGTCTGAGTTTTAAATATGCTATTCAACAGCTTAACTCCTAGTGTCTGCCTAAACTCTGCAGTCTGAAAAACATGTGTTTTCAGAACCCAGTACTTTTTGTTTCTAATCTGGCTGGTTTGTGTTACATTAGCACAGCAAGGTCCCAAATGGATTTGGTGCTTTGTTGAACTGAGCTCTGGTGCAAAGTAAAAGAGTCTTTGCCCTGAAAAGTGTATCCTTAAAGGGAGAAAAGTATTAATTTAATAGTGTTAAAATACAGAGGAAACCGAAGCACTAACTGGCAAAATGACTGCCCATTACTTCACTAGCAGCTAAACATCTGCTGAGCAGAAATTAGGATCCAGAATTCTGGCTGCTCAGTGCATCCTGTGTACCCATGCAGTGTCTCTCCAACAAAATGGAGCTTTGCTGTCTTTGCTGCCCTATCAGGGAAAAAAAAGACCATTATACACAGACTTATTTGAGTCTTGTTCCCACTTTAAATGCTCCAAGGATGGGTAGAACACTTAAATATTCCTGAGGTAGAGGTTTAGCTGATGTGAAAAGTAAATGTGTTTCCAACTGCAGTCTGATGGCACATCCACAACTCTGACAGAGCATTTTCAAGCCCCTGATAGCATTTTAGCTATTTAAAGAAGTAAATACCAAATGCTTGCAGGAATTAATTAACAGGAATATGCAATCCACAAGGGCACTGCAACAGCCACATCAGAGACAGAAGGTCAAAGCCCCATTAAATTGTTCAGATGATCCTGGAAAGGTGCTTAGTCTCTCAGACTGCTCAGCTGAGAGCAAAGGCCGGGCAATCTGTGGTGAGAAGAGTGATCTCAAGCCTTTGTGTGCTCTCCTTCTGCCCCAGGGTTGCTGTCCTGTGTTGTTAACAGCAGCAGCATCGTGGCTCACTGCAAGGATGCAGGCACTGATCTCAGCTATCGGGCAGATCAGACTCTGAGAGAGCCAGGAGGACCTGGAGGGGTTTGCAGATGAAAGCCACTGGGTTGAACTGCCTTCAGAAGCAAAGGGCCCCATGCTGGGCTCAGATGTTACCTGCTTAGCGTGTCTTGTACTCTGCTCACTACAAACTGCTTCCTCTGGGAGGCAGGAATTCCTGTTTGCTGTAGTGTAGGAGAAGACCTGTGTCACCTGCACTGGCAGGAGCAGAAAATGTGGTTGTGGGAAACGTGGGTGTAGGCAGGCTGTCTGAGCTCTGGGCTCACTCTCTCTGGGTCCTGGCAGTCCCCATGGCTCAGGTCATGCAGTTATTCCACGGGGCTGTATTCACACAAACCTACAGAGCATGAAGGACCCACCTTGGTGTGCATGCTCTCTGGGGCAGGAGCTTGGCCAGGACATCCCTTGTGTTCCTCTGTGCACACAGGCTGAAGCAAACCAGTGATTGGCCTTATTACAGTGAGCATGAATTCTTTGTATTAGCTATTAGTACAATTAAGTGAGCAATTTATTTCTTTCTTGGAACATATTAGGATGCTCTTGAAGTAGAGCCCTTATATACTAATGTAGTTCTTGGTGTAGACTCTGTCATTTCAAGGAGATTATTTCCACGATGATCAGTGTTTATTTTAATGCTGAGCTTTTACCACAGCAGGGTAAGAAAAGATGCAAACACTTTGTTGCATGAAGGGATTCACTGCAGCTGAGACACTGAACTTTTCCTGCAGCCAGTGCAACTCCTGTCCTGCCCTGGTGATGACATTGCCTTGCATAGCTTCCCAGAAGCACAGACCTCTCCCTCTGAAGTGCAGTAATTCCTGGAATGGTGGTACTTTAAAGTGGTTTCAGAGGTATCCAGAGTGATGCAGGTGTATTTTAGGACACTTGTGAGCTGGCTTATTTCGGAATTGTGGTGTTGTATATTTTTGTTTCTATTTTTAATCACTGTGCTGGTTTGCAAAGAAGTTTTTCATAATGTCAGTGTCTACTGCAACAGAAGCTGCATGAATCATTCAGCAGAGCCAGTATTGCTCTTGGAAGCTGTGTCAAGTCTGGGTAAAATGTGAAATTATGAGCAGTAGTGACCAGAAAAGAGCTGCACCCTTGATACTGTTTCCATTTTATTTGGTCTCCTCAGCTTTTTAATTTACTGCTTGGATTAGTAACTTCCCAATAACCTCTGAGGAGTGGCAGGTTCTCTCCTGTCCCCAGATGCTGAGGCAGCTGTGAGGCAGCCCAGGGCAGAGTTTGGAGTAATCTCAGGGCTGTTGTAGCTGGTGCTTTCAGGGAAGGTTCCAGAGGGGTTGCTTTTTTGGTCTTAGGTTGCCAGAGCATCGGATGTGTGTGTGCCCTGCTGTCCCTGGCTGCTGCTGGCTGGGGAGCCTCACTGCCTGCACAGGATCCAGTGCATGGAGCAATGCTGCCAGCAGAGCAGGATTTCCAAGTGCCCCACTGGCAAAAACCTGGAGCACCTCTGTGTGCTGACTCAGCTGTGCCTCGTCCCAGGTGGGCTCTCTCTGAAGTCCCTCTGCCGTATCACACTGTTAGTTTGAAGCGAGTTGTCTTTTTGTTTCTTTCCTCCCCGGGTCATTAGCGTAAAATTCAAATAGGTTAAAATATTATTCGTCTCTAACACTGTGAGGGGACAGAGGCCTGGCTAGCCCAGGTAATCACAGCAGAATTCAAAGCCCATGGTTGTGCTTTCAAGCAGCAATAGGTTACTCATTACTGCAGCTTTGAACAGCTTCCCTGTGGGTTGTGAGCGTCTCTGCCACCAGCACTACTGGCACCGATCAATTAGTGTCACAAGCAGTTGTGGAAAGGGCCAAGCAGGGAACGTGTGTGGAGCTATTCTCCCACCTGCTGTTCTTACTGGTGAAGCTGGAGGGATCTGGCCTGCCAGCATGGTATCTCTTTGGGAGCTAATTAGTTTGGAAGATTACAGAAAGCAGGATATATAAGCTGCCTGATCAATCTCTTCCACAGCCCTGTAAAGGGAATAGGTAAATGTCATTTTCATAACACCAGCATAAAAACTGAAGAGTAGAGGCCAGATGTGCTCCCTGCAACTGTTCACAGCCATCACATCCAGGAGCATGGAGATTGGAGCAGATTCCTCTCTGGGAATATCTGAGGTGGGGGAAAGAGCTCCTTTTGGAAGGAACTGAGGAAGCACAAGTGGCAGGTGACTGCAGTGAACGTGGTGCTCTTTGAGCCCACTGCAGCCAGTGCTGTCCAGAGGGGTCCCATCATGAATCCCTGAGCTCTGTCCCTGCCCTGATGCTCTAGCTCCAGTCAGACTACACCCCTCCCTTTTCCAAATGCTTCTCCTGTTCTGCTTTCCCCAGCCTCTGCTGTCTGGCTGCTGGAGGGGAGCTCAGTGTGCTGCACCTCTCACCAATTGGGAGGCAGGGGGCTCATGCTCCTGCCTCATTACTCAGGTCAGTGGAAATAATGACAAGGATTTTCTTAGATGTGCATTCAGAAAAGTCTGCAGTTAAGATTCTATCAAAAATGAAAACCAGTGTGCAGCAAAATAATTATTTTTGTAAGGCTTTTCAGATTTTACTGGTGATGAGGGAAACAGCGGGAGTTCACAAAGGGAATATATTTTATTGATGCCAAGGAATTATTGCATCAGTATTAGAACTTCAGGGGAATGTAAATGTTCGGGACAGTGAAACACTGCATTATTATGGAAAAATTTTGCCTTTGAATAAGAGAGAAAGAAACATTGAAGTGTTGTAAGAGAGTTATGTCTATGACTGTATGGGATTTGGAAATGTGCTGTTGATGAAGTGTGTTGTGGACAATTCTTCTTGTCCTTCCTCTGATGTCATTCAACTACAGCTCTGCGATAGCTCTTTAAAAAAATAAAGATAATTTTTCACCTGCATTTAAAAAAACCCAGCAAGAGTCAGTGACTATTGAAGAATGAGTGATTAAAGATGAGATTTACTTGAAGTCGTTGTCTGGAATTTGAGGAGTTCTAAAACATTCCAAAGTTTTTTGTTTTAAAAAAGAAAGAAGAATTCTTTCTTTTCCTTTGCCAGTGTCCCATTTCAATGTTCCAGTCTAATAAGCAAAAACCAAATTTTGTTTCCTGATGGATCAAAGAGAAAATGCTCAGAGCAAGCCTGTGTGAAGTACACAAACCCAGTGCCTTGCTTTGCAACCAGCAGCACAAATGCTTCCCTCGAGGGCAGCATTGGACAGGGCAGGTCTGTGCAGGGACCCCAGCACAGGAACCAAAGTTTTCTGTCTGCACAGGGAATTCCTTACTCAGGTACCTGTGTAGTAGCTGCTGTGCTGTGCAGTTACCAGGGGTGCTGCAAGGGCAGTGAGAGCCATCTCTGAGGTACCTTTCACATCCCCAGCTGCCCTCTGCAGGTGCACTTCTCTTTTTTCTCTTTCTCTCTCAGCATTTGAAATGCACATCTTGTTCACTTAAATTTGCTGCTCATTTCTGGAAATGCAAGCTGGGTTCTCTCTGGGGGAGAATTGGGCAGTTAGAGGTTTAGTTCTACTTTTTCCTCTTTCTTAAAGCCTTTTTTCTCCATACTGGTAAGATGATGCAGTTATAAATATGTTTTCTGTTTTGGTTTTAATGCCATCTCAATGCTAGCCAAAACCTTGTTAGGCAAAAAGTCTAATTGAAGCTGCAATTATCCTCACATAACTTCTTTAATTAGAGGACCATTGTATACTCTACCACCAAACATATTTTTGGGAGATGAAAATTGCTAGAACAAATTTTGCTGGAATAGTTACAGCAGCAGAGCCTTTTCAACACCAGCGCCAGCCTTGCCAGGATCTTGCAGCTGAGCAGCTGCTGAAGAAATCCAGTACCCCCAGGAACAGGCCTTGCAGAGTACATTCATTCATTCATTGCCTCTCAGCTGAGCATTGCTCTTGAGTCTGGAGCTTTGAATCTGCTAAGAAGTTAAGTGAAAAAGCCCCTGGAAGCACTTTGGAAGTGGAGTTGTAGAGAATGTCATCCTCTCCTCCCCAAGCTCAGTCCTGTCCTTGCATTCATCTCTTAAAGACATTCCATGCTCCCACATTTACATGCTTGCCTTCCCCCCTTCAACAATGCATGGCTCCTTGACCTACTATTCTTAACCTTAACTGACAAAAAGATTGTAATATAAATAGGACATTTACAACCTGCATTGGAAATCTCTTCTGTTGTGTGATTATCTACAAAGTGTTATTACCCCCTTTTTGCACAGGAAAATACGCCTAGATTCTCATTGATCCACCTTGAATCAATGCTTTTAAAAATCTTAGACACATTTTACTTAAGAGCAAAAGCATGCATTTTATGTTTTGACATGGTATTATTGATTGGAAAGGAGAGAGCAGTGCTCTCTACCTGACTGTCTCCTCAGTTTCCTAGTCTGGCAGTGTCTGGTAGCACAACATCCTTAATGGCTTTGCTCCTGTTTTCTCTGCTTGTTGTCTCTCCTCTTTATCCTTCCAGTCCTCAGCACGGTGCCTTTCTCAGTTTTTTAAAGTAATCAATATTGTGCTCAAGCCTCCTGCTGTTCACTGTCACTCATATTTGGCACAGCCATAAATTATGGATGGATCTTTCTCAGCCTATATAAAATTTCTATTGCATTTGTCAATTGCTAATCAATAGTTCACTTTTCTTATCCTCAAAGACACACACAAGTTCTGAAGTTTGAACGCAAGCAGACCTCCCCCCTCCCATGTAGATGAGGAGAGCAGTGAGACTTCAGCTGCTAAGTAAGAAGCTGCAGAAGTACAAATCTAGACCTGGTGCTCTGTTTGAGAAGACATTAATATAAATTTTCTATCTTCAGGGCTTTGGTTTCTGCATTTCACTGTGGAGCTACATGTTTTACAGCCATAGTAGATGGTGGTTTAGTGTGGCTTTGCTTACCTGTGACCCTTTCAACCTCCACTGCACAAGATGCTCACAGTGGTAGACTGTTTGAACTTTCAGAGCTAATGGCATCTGACATTTAAGTCAACCTTAAAGAAATCTCAGCAAACCCAGTCACTTAAACTAATATGTCAGTGTCTCTTTAAGGAGGCATATTGACAGTCTTTGTAAAATGTCATGTTATGTTGATGCCCCAATCAAGTGCATGGTTCTCCCTCCCCCTGCCCAAGCTTTCACAGGCTTTGAAATTGGGTTGTAAACCAAAAAAAAGAACATATAATTCCTTTGTATAAAAAGTGCATTTTTAAAAAGTTGGATTGCTGACTATCTGAAATAAGTGAGCAAGCCCTGTAGCATCAACTTCTGCTGCGGCATCTTTAATACATACACAAGTGCTGTTAGCTGAGGCAAGGAGAAAGTACCAGTGGAGTGAGACTGCTTGAAACCATATTTTGCTTCAGGCAAAACAGTGTGCTAAAAGAGCTGAAAACAAGAAAAGCTGCCTACTGCTATCCCTGCAACATTAAACATCAAAACTTGAGCCATTTGCTAGTGAAGGTTGGTTGCTTGAATAAACGCTCGAGATTTGAGAAACTACTGGTCACAATGGGGAGAAGAGAGAAGAGAAAAGAGAGCTTATTCCTCCAAAAGCCTGACACCTCTCATCACTGCAGAGGACCAGTTGCTGCCTAAGTAAATCCTCAATTAGGGCTGCTGGCTGCAGATCCTGGAGCAGTGCTCAATGGAGGGATTTGCCAGAGCACTCTCCATTTACAGCTACGTGGGCTACAGCACTTTCTGATTCGGAGTCCAGCAGGGTTCGACCTTCAGGCCATGCTGCAAAGGTCTCTGTGCTTTGGAACAGATGGTGCCACTTTTATTCACACTGAGTAGTGTTTTCCTCCTTAAGAGGGCTGACATCTCAGCTAAATTACACTAAAGTAGGTCCAGCTGTCTGGCTTTTCCAAGCTACACTGATGGGAGACGGAGCTTTCAAACAGGCATCATCCTCCAAAATGCAGAGGGCTCAGGGGCACTTGAGTGACTACTTAGTGTCCAGGCAAACTGGGGACATGTGAGCCAGGTGTCATGCAGCAGGGAGAGACCAAAATGACAAAAGCTTGTCCAAAGGGGTGTGCTGCTCATCTGGACTACAGCAAATGACTCTTTTTTATAAGGGAGCACCAAGTAGCTGACAGATTGGTAACATAAGAGGTAAAGAGATTGTGTTATTAATGAAATAAGAAATCATTCATAGAAAGTTGGCTCCCTTGCATGGGTTAAACCCCTTTCTCTGAAAAAGCTGAAGATTTTGGGGTGGTTAAGCAGAGGAGTTTGGATGATTGGATGGTGAATCCAGATCATGGAAATCAAGAGATGGAGACCTGGATCGTGGATGTCTAGAGGTGGAAATTACAGAGATCTCAGCCTAAATCATAGAGACCTAAAGAGACTCCACTGGTCTTGGCTATTCCAGGTTCACACAGGTGTGACCAAGAATATTATGCAGAATGTCACTTTCAGCCAGTCCAGAGGTCCCAGCTGCCTGAATACAACAGGAGTCCCTTCTCTGGGAATGCCTGTTCCTGAGCCAAGAGAATAAATGTGGGAGGGCTGATAAGCAGCAGGGGTAGAGACTTGTCCAGTGCCATAAGGCATCAGAGTGGCAGACTTGGGTGGCAGGATCACCTCTGCTGCCTTCCTTCTGAAGCTTCTGCCCATTAGCAGAGCTCCATTAAGTACTTAATAAATTAATTTGGGAAGGACTCAGTGCCCCATGCCCTGGGCTGATTAGCAGCATTGCTTCCAGATGATTTGGGTGCAGCAAGCCCTGTGCCTTTGTGCCTCTCATTGTAATTCTGGCAGAGTTTTTATCCAGTCACTTTTATTAAAATATATTAGATTTCTGGACTGAACTTAGATCGGGGGGAAAAAAGAAAACATGGGGAAATATAAATTCAGAGCGTAAAACTTCTTTGCAATGAGAGAAATGGGTTGTGCATGTATCTCATAGCAAACACTCAGGTATGATCTGTGCTGTTTGGCTTCAGTAGCTTCTCCTCTGCCAAAGGCTCAGCTATGTGACAAGTCAGGCAATTCTGGAAGAGTGTGGGATTTCAGTTCAGAGTCATAGCAAAACACTTCAGTAAAGGAACACTGTGAGCTTACCAGGCTTACCTAAGAATCCAGAAATGCTTTTAATTTTGTGACTTTTAACTCATTTTCTGATTCTGGAGAACTGCTTACTTTGGCATGTGTGATGCTGAATTGTAATGGACATCAGACAGTAGCCTTTTCTTTTTTGTGTTCTTTCTCCTTGTCTCTGGCAAATGGGGACAGATTAGCTGAGGTTGAGTGACGAGGTCACTGCCCTCAGCTATCTGCGGTGTCCCCACTGCATGGTCAACTGAGCCATTTGTGAATTAGCTGCTGAGCCACTGATTCCTACAGCACAGAGGTTTAAAGTGGGCTGAAATTGTTTATGGTTAACCTGCACATTAGTTCAGAAGCTGAGCCACAATGCAAAAATTGTTTGAATGCTGGTATATCAAGAGTGAGACTGACAGCATGGGACAGTAAAGCCTCCTTGCCTATCAAGCAGAGCTGGTGCTAAGTGTCTTTTTATTTGTGCAGTCTGAGGTAATGATTAAGGCTCTTGTTACAATTTGTATTTGTCTCTACAAAACCTATGTTCTCTCCCTTTCCTGAGAGAGGAAGCCATTTGATTCACTGCTTTTCCCTGGTGCTAGAGGGTTTCTGTGTGAGTACAGGACCCACTAAAGTCAGGAGAGAAACTGAGAGTGAGAGGTTTGACTGTGCAGAGAAAGTTGCAAGATGAATTAATTTTTTTTTCCACTTTGAATTTCCAAGAGGATATTTTTCCTAGTTCTGTTAGAATTTAGATCATCCCAGGGACACTTCTTTGTTAATATCACTCCCATATAATTATTTTGAAGACTCTTGACAGAAGGAAGCCATACTTTCCTTGGATGCATTGGTCAGCTCAGTGTCCACCCACAGGCAGTATCCAGGAGGCTGTTTTGATACATACCAACCAACTTCCATGCATCTTTCAGCCTCTATTGTTTCTGTTTGTAGGGGACTGTTTTATATTTGGAAGTGGGGGAAGAAGGATTTCTCCACTGCACACCTTGCATGTTTTGCTTTTCTAGAGTGACTCTTTTGCCCTAATATTGAACATTTCCATTTTAGAGCAGATGGTTAGGAAAGTTAGCAGGGGAAGAGCAACTGTTCTTGCTGAGACCCTAAGAATTTGTTTGGACTCCCTTTTTCCATGTCTGTGCTGGCCAGGCCGTGCTCTGACAGTGCTGCAGAGTGCCCAACAGCACAATTCATAGATTGCTGGTCATTGTATGGTGTGAAACCTTTTCTTCAGTGGAAATCTCCCATGGTCTCTTTCTGGCAATCCAACAAGCAAGGCCAGAAGTGCTGCTCATTTCCTACAGGCTCCAGTTCTCATGGCGCCAATGGGAGCTGCTCATCCCTTTGGGAAGGAATGGGAAACAGGAGGCCAGGAGCCCTGCTGGCGCTCGCTGCCAGAAGTCTGCAGAGGGGCTTGGTTTGTAGGATTGTAAATCATCAGAAGCAAGAGAGCTCCGTTAGTTAATCCCAGATGAGGATCAGATCACCTGCCTTGCAGCCCAGACCATTTCCCCAGGACCACTGCACTGGCTCAGATCCTGTTGGCTCTAATTCCACCCTTTGTTCTATTTTTGTACAGTAGGTTTTTTAATTAGTAATTCTGCTGAATTTATAATATGTTGCGACTGCACGTCCCCTGAGCATAAATAGAGCACAGAGAAGAAAGGGGGCAGTGATTTAATGCCAGATCATCGTGGGCCCAATTCATAAAAATGTTATACTTTTTATGTAGGAGAAGGAGCATCCGTGTAGCATATTTGGAATTCATTGAATCTTCTTTCTTATGCATAAAAGTTGCCAACTGCTCATTACTCACTGAAGGGATTCATAACTCAAAAGAGGGCAGAAGCAGAAGAAAAATGAGCATGCCCTACTTAATGTGTAAAATTCAAATATTAAAAAAAGAAAGAAAATCTGGCAGGGATACAGGGTAAGTAAATCATCTCTTTAAAAAAGAAACCTCTAATAATTACCTAAGTACAAGATTCATGGCTGATAACTATACAGAGCAAAGATATGTGCATAGCCTTTCTTTAGTTTTTAAACAGCATTCTTGAGTATTTTAGTTTTAAACAATGGCAAGTCTGTTTTCCTAGCAAACTAGGAATAGTTCAAACAAAACTTTAATATATTTATTGGGGGAGCCAGCTGCAGGAAATAGATTATTAGGGAAGAAGATGTTCTTCCATTTACGGTGATCCTAGAGCAGAGAATACAGAGAAAACACATTAAGAAGCACTTCACATTTTTCCTTTGCTGTAACCCAACCCAGACTTGTGCCCAGAAGAGACAGCCTCCTTTGATCATTGCAGATCCATATTGACATGTCCCATGCCATCCTTCACTCTCTAATCTCTCAGCACTGTGCACATTGAACACATTGCTGTACACACACTCATTACCGTTCCGAACAAGAAACCACATATGCTGTACCAGAAACCACAACTAGACAAAAGTCATTGGTCAAAGATCATTTACATTCCTTTTTAGTTGCTTCTCCCTCCAGAGAAGCTCTGATTTATCAGGAGATTTGGGCTGTAGTTTTTTCCCAGCACAGTGCTTCTTTACACTTGAGTGGGGACAGGAGAGGTGAGGGGAGGTGCAGCTGCTTTACTTTGCTGCTGCTTTTTCTTTTCAGTTCCCTGAGTTCCCAGCTCCTTCTTTCACATCAAGTGTGTGAAACTTCACTCTGCTCTCTCTTCTCACCTGTCTTGGCACCTCTTTTGGAGAGGAGGAAGGTGAAGGAGAGGTGGTGGCACTCATAACTCCAAATACAAAGCCCTTGCAGCAGACAGAGGTGCAGCTGTGCCTTTGGGAGTGCAGAGCTGGGAGCCAAGGCTGTACCAGCTCAGTACACCAACCCAGTGGGGTGAAGTTTAGGGATCAGAACACTTGGATGGGGAATAGTGTTGATTTCAGACAGTAGGTGTGGAAAGATGTTGTTCTGAAAGTAGTGTCAGGCAATGGCCTAGCAGCCCAACCTGGTGCTTTTGCAATGCAGGGTTTCATCTGGAGAGCAGTAACACTTTTGCAGCCACAGCACTGCTCTGGTATGGGCTGGGCAGGCCCTGGGTCTGTGTTTATGGTGGCCCATGGGGCACCAGGTCCCTTTTCAACCCTCCCCCTGGAGTGGAAGAGAGTGTGCAGATTTTCTTGGTGTCTCCTATTTACTGACAGCACCTTGGGGCACTCCCTGAAGCTACATCTGTGCTTGCAGAGACCTCAGCCCTCTCCAAAACACATCAAGAATTCTGGTGAAAGTGGCAGACAGAGAAATAGCCAAGCATTTTTGACTTTCAATGCTGACTAGTACATAGACATCCCATAGCAAACTGCAAAAGTCATTGCCATTGGTTTCAGCGGGAGCATGATAGAACCTTTAATGAGGTCAGCTATAAGGACATGGATTTGACATCAGAAGTAATTCCTGACATGCTTGTTATCCGCTCTTGGAGGAACCCTCGCTTGCTTTCACAGCTAGCAATATACCAAATCCAGCAGCTTATTCTGGAGTTCTCTTTGTTTTTTCACTAATAGGCAAGATACACAGACAGGCATAAATATTAGAGATGGGGTCTAAGATGTGTCTCTGTACTCATTTCATACTGGAGATCTTAAGAGAACTGCAGGCAACTCTACCCACACCTCTGCTGTTTTAGGGGTTGATGGTTTCGGTTGGCAGGAGTCGCTGAGCTCCCAGCAGGTTGTTAGGTGATGCATTTTGAAAGCACGTAGCAATCAGGTGCCATAGCCTGTCCTAAATCAGGCATGGCCAATTTCTTCCTTCCAGACAGTCTTTCCCCTGCACTTCCAAATGGATGTGGCATTTCCCTGCCCTGCTGTTCCCATATAGCATATACAGTTTCTGCAACTCGTCAAGAGCTGCTGAGTGGCATCACAGAAATGACCACATCTGAATGGACCCCCAAGCAATTCCTGTCCACATTAAGTTAATTTTAAAAAATGCCTGAGGTAAGAGCAGCTGTGTGAACATAAGATGCTTCATTATTTTATTGGACATCTGATTTGTAGCTCACTTGCACAATTTTTTCACTGGATTGACCTTATTGCCCTCATTGAAGTTTACTAATAATTTATACAGATCAGAATCAGTCCATATAATTATATATCATAATTAGCAGCTGCTGTAAATTGGGGTTGGTCCACTGAAGTGTAATTACACCACCTAAGGAGCTGAGTCATTTGTTATGACTCTGTTATACAATAGACTGAAGCTAATTATACTGTATGTCTATTTGTGCATCTTGGTGTGTATTTTCCGCCTCTCTTTATCCTCTTTCATTCCCCATTGATTCTCCAGTGTTTCCAATTACATTAGTCATTTTGCTCTCTGTGGAAATAGTTTCCAAGAGACACTTTTAGGAGCCTGGAATTAACTGACGGTCTGGAAGCTCAGTTTTGTTGCCTTGTGTTTGCTGTGATCTAGAGGTGTCAAATTGCCTATATTTTTACAAATCTAACCTTTCAACATGTTTCAGAGTCAAATTTATAGCTGTGTGTATGCTTTCTGTTGTCATTGTAACATCCCAAGCAGAGAGTATTTCCCCTTCTATTAGAAAATTAGCCTTTGATGAGAAATGCAAGGAAATGACATTTTTGTTAGTGCTGTTGCAATGGTGAGATTCAGAAAACTTCGATAACACCTTTTTGGTAAGGTAGGAGAGAAGTGACTATGGCCTGTGTTCATCACAGCATTCTCTGAATCTGAAGTGATCTTTCATGTCCAAGGGGCTCTTCAGGGCTGGGCAAGGCTGTTCAGGGCTGGGCAATGCTGTTCAGGTGGGCATTGCTGTGCAGGGATGGACAGTGCTGTTCAGGTGGGCAATGCTGTGCAGGAGTGGGCAGTGCTGTTCAGGTGGGCAATGCTGTGCAGGAGTGGGCAGTGCTGTTCAGGAATGCTGTTCACAGGTCCCCAGTCCCTTCATTGGGATCTGGGGAAGGCCCCACAGGCTCCATGTGTCCCTGAACATGCTGTAGACAGCTCTGAGACTCTGCCATATGATCCAAATGAACTTGTCTAATGACTGGTAGCAAGTTTCAACTGTTACTAAATCAATTGAGGAAAGCTTCCAGAGATGGTGTTGGGTACGTGAGATGGAAATGTCCTGATAAGGAGAGCATGCAGTGGGCATATCCAGTGCTACCAAGAGTTTCAGGAAACAGCTGACATACGGCTCATTCGAATTTCCAGAGGCTGGGACATATACACAGAATACATTTAGATGTATTAAATATAGCAAACATTTTTCTTTTGCCTGAGTGTGCTGCAACCAGAGTGCCGTCCTTTTTCTAACCTCGTCCTGTGTTTTACTGCCTGCAGCCATTTTATTCACTGATTTGTTCTGTATTAATTGTAGTGGTGTGGCTTGCTGAGTAACAGGTACCTGACTGTCCCAGCCCTGCTGTTGCTGTAGGATAATGCTGACCTGACAGGTTAGCAGGGATCATCACTCAGCTGCTGCGTCCTTGTGGGGTGAGACAACGGCGTTTCCACAGGGCAGGTCCCTGCACGCCGCGGGTCACGCCAAGGGAGAGGCCACGTAACTGTAGATGGCACAGCCTCTGTGCAGGGTGAAATATATCCATGTAGGGCATGCAAAAACAATATTAAATAGTAATCTCATATTTAATGGAGTTCTGCATGGAATGCTGTGTTTTTACTGAGCAAGTTGTCCATTGTTGTCACCTTCTCCATCCTTCCAAACAAGGCAAATGTTGTGCAACATCTATTACAGCATGGAGACCTAAGGGTCAGGAACACAAACTTAAATCAAGCTTACTGTGTTGTAACACCTGTAGGACAGAAGAATGCTCACTCCTAACCACTGCTCACACCTTGACCTGCCAACAGGACACAAGAACAAAATGCCTTGGCTCATGCCATAGCTGTTGCTCATTGATTTCCATAAGTGTTGTGAGAAGACAAAAAAACCTCAAACTCTCTGAAAGAAAAGTTAACTTTTTATTTTTCATTTCTGTAACAACTTTCTAGTAAATCATCTCTCTGCTTAGGATCAGGGCATTTCTGTTTCCTTACTGCTTCTGTGACTTACTGTATTCACACTCTGGTTTTGTGAGGTGCAATTGTGGTATTAAAAAGAGGGACCTTCTGTCAGACACTTGTATTTAGGTGATGACAAACAGATTAAAGTCAAACTTGCAAAGGAAAGTAGACTAGCAATTAAACCATCAACAATCACCTACTGCAGATTTAGATAAATCCCCTAGGTTTTAACCAGGTGGAACCCAATCACTTTAAGAAAGCTGATGAGGTTGTGGTTTTACGGGTGCAGCAATGGCAAGGTTCCACCCTCTGTGCAGAATGTTTACAGTCTCTGTCTCTGGTTCTTCTCTAGTTTCAGCTGCTTATACTCATTGTGTGAATTTATTAGTCACTTTTAATTTCTTCATTGATTTTTGTTAAACTGTTCCCTGGCTTATGATCTTGGCAACCTGTTTCTGTTGGTTAAACAAGCTTGCTTGTCAAGCAGGTTTTCCCAATGTCACGGTTCCAGTATTAACTCTCCTTATTGAGTAATGCTACTTCTTATCCAGGATGAGATCAGACTTTGTAACAAGTGGATCAAAGCCATCCAGTTTAGATCCAAAACTGGAGCTGAAGCCAAATATTCTTGAAATTTGAGGATGTTTAAATTGAGTTCTTATTTGACCCTGCAATGGGGAAAGGTTCAAGCAGTAAAGTTCAATTAGATTTGTATTATGTCATTAATTAAAGTCTTTTTTAGTCACACATTTTGATGCTGAGTCCATCTTTTATAACCAATGGTCAAATATAATGAGCCCCTAAACTGTCCAAAAAGGAAGTTTAATACCTGCTGAGGTGGGAAGCACAAGACTTCCCCAAAAATGCTCTGTTGTACTTAAACAATGGAACTTGTGCTGGCAGCTGGAGAAACCTGGTCACTTAATAGATGGAAACCTAAGAAGCAGCAAAGGGCCAAACTATTTTTTTATCAGAGTACTTTGATTCATATTAAATGCTACACATTTCTGAACACTCTACTTGGATTTCTACCCAAATACCAAAGGGCTGTTACAGACATATCCATAACAAAGGCAGAATTACTGAAACGTCATGTGAGAAATGCTGTTCTTAACATATCCTTCAGCTGAGTTTTGCAAATGAGCTACTGCTGATTTGTTCAGATATGGCCCAAATGTTCATATTGATTTTGTGTGTTGTTCACCCAAACATCTCAACTGTGGCAAAGGTTTGACCCATCACCCCCCCTCCAATGCCTAGACCTAGATGTTATGGTGTGCAGTGATGCTGATAATATTGCATTTCCCAGGAGCTTTTAATGCTGCAGTGATGAAGACAACATGATACATGAGTTTCAAATCCAAAAATTTATATGTCATACCAATATTCCAAAATAAATTCCTTAGAATGCTTTTTTAATCGTGTACTCAGAATCTTATCTTTCAGTTGTAAGTGAAGAATTGTACCATTATAAATTGTTCGTTTCTTTTCTCTTTTCTTTTCTTTTCTTTTCTTTTCTTTTCTTTTCTTTTCTTTTCTTTTCTTTTCTTTTCTTTTCTTTTCTTTTCTTTTCTTTTCTTTTCTTTTCTTTTCTTTTCTTTTCTTTTCCTGTTTAATAATGAGAGTAGCTGTTTCTCTAGATAAACACACTTTTGCACCAGCAAATATTTAATATGTTTCAGCCAAAAAGAAACAAAGTGTAATAACTGTGTAATAACTAGGATCATCTTGGAAAGAGCCATGAGTTGTGTAATTGTGGCTTTGTAGTTCATATAATCTGGGAAACCTGATATAAACCTTTCAAGCATTCTGAAGTTAGTGCTATGCCAGAGTTTAAATGAACTTTGGTCCTGTTCTCCATGCTCAGTTGCTGATGAAAAAGGAAACATCAATAGTGTCTTCATGAAGTATTTTTAAAATATTTATCTAACATGAACATTTTTGAATTAAAATGCTTTTGCAAACTAGTAATATCCTTGTTTCTGTCTGCAAATCACATCAAAAGCAGCTATATACATGATTCCTCCACTAATATAGAATTGTTGTAGGGATCTGTGATCCTTTATGGGCCCATACTACATTAACATCATGAACCCATCACTGCTTCTTTATTGTTTCTTTATTATGAAGGGTTTTGTACTGAAAAACTTTGACAATGTTGGCCTAAATGAAAGGGGGGTTAGGAGATAAATATGGCTTGCTAATAGTACAGCGAGTGTTTTTAGAGGCTTCTAGGTTTCACATTGACACATCTGGTCATTATAGTTTGGCTTTTATATTTTAAGGGACATGAAAAGGAGAATCAATGCTATGTATTTACCAATTATTTGACTTTTAGCCTTAAATGAAAAGAGAATTTTCTAGCATGTGCGTTTAGTTACCTCTAGCATGTACCTCATCCGTGTCACTTAAACTTTTTTCTCTTCTGTAACTGGATCCAGTGACACTTTATCTATTGTAGAGAGATATCATGAAGATCCATTTCATGTTGTAAAGATGTTCCATCAAAAGGTAATTTCCAGGGCTCGATACCATCAATACCTCCTATTGATTTCAGTGAGCTATGCAGTGAAAGTAATCCAATAATAAAAGCATTCAATAATAATGTGAGGTGCAAATGTCAAATTTAGCAGAAATATTCCTGAGTTTCCATCTCCAGTGGTTTAGTTTCACCTTTATCAATGTGTAAGGATGATTTCGCTTCATTCACAATGAGCTATGCCAAACACAAGTAAGGTGAGCATTTGGTGTAGGAATTTTCCACTCTTTCCTTTTTTTCTGGATACTTTTTAAATTATTCTACTGTGTTCAGCATTGCTAGCGCCACTTAAATCAAAATAAAGAAAATTATGCACTGATGTGAACTATTTAGCTGATATAATACTGATGTGCAGTATTCTAATTTCCCATCTCCAAGCAGGGCTGTAAATTCCAGTAACTACAGCTACACATAAATAAGGGTGACTTGGGATCTGTCCGTATTTTTCATGCTGAGGTCAACGCAGAGGTATTAGAAGTAAATATAAATACAATACAATGGATATTTTTATTTTACTGTGTCTCAAAAAAAAAAAAAATCGGATTAACATAAAGAGCCCTTCATTCTGTGGGGATGTACCATGTGATTCCAGGACAGTTTATGGCCCAGCTGTATGTTCTGCAGAATAATCTCCGCATCTCTGAACTTTCACACGATAGCTTTGCAGTGGCATGTCCAAAAGAATTGGGTGAGTCTCCCAGAACGTGATGGAGATGTTGTCCTTGAAGCCTTTGTACAAAATACCTGACACCTTTCAGTGCCAATGAGAGAACCTGTCTTGGTTTTCCTGGTGTGTTGGAACAACTCTCACTGTGCTGAGCCCCGCTCTGGCTGCAGCAGGAGGCTCTAAACAAAACCTTCAAACGTGTGTTTATGCTCAGTGCCAGATTTCAAGCACAGGAGAGAATCCCAGTGCCAATTTATTACTAATTGTCCCTCCTGGCATTGTCTGTTCAACTTCTTGGAACTGCCAACCCTACAGATCACTGTAAATACTAATCTTCTTATACTCGAGGTATCAGGTTTTCTTTGATGTTACCAAACATGTTGACTCTTATCTTAGTTGAATGCACAATCCAGACGCAGTTATCATTAATAATGTTGTGTCTGCTGCTTCATTATGGAGAAAATAGCAAGATGCTTCCTTTCAGAATAGCTTTTCAGCACTTCAGTAATGATCAAGCCTATTTGATTTACACCCTATTTAATGTTCAAAATGAGACACATTTACATCTCTGAATTTAAAAAGGAAGCTAGGCCCTCATCCTGGTTATGTGTGTGTATGCTAGCTCAACACTCACAAGCTCCTTCCAGTAAACAATATGCATGAATAAATATGCACAGGACTGAGGTCCTGTGCTCCATTTGATTGCCTGGCTGTCCTGAAAGCAAGGATTTTTCTAATATATATAGTCAGCTTTCAACTCACAAAGGGTCTGAATCTGTTAGCTTTAACTGGCACAGGCAGATCCATTTCATTCTCTATTCATGTGATATTTTGCCAAGTCATTAGCTTAAGTAGAACAATTCATCCAAGCAAAGGCTTTTAGGCAGAATCTGAAGAGTTAAAAAAATTACATGCGCTAAATTTCATTATATAGAAGATTAAATGTCATTCACTAAATTCCACACTCTTGTAAACATAAGGCCTGAGCTTCACCTGCAGTAAATTGGCATAGAGCTATTGACTTCACCAGTGCCACTGCAATTAATATCAGCTGAGCACAAGTCAGTTTTCTATACAGTGACATTTTAGTCTCTTCATGACTCATTAACTTGACCACATACTCCCTGTGAACCTGATCTAAAACCTGTATCTCAATTACTTGATCATCCTAAAGAATGGCTAATTAACAACGACAGGCCTTAAAGAAAAGGGAAAAAAAGCAGGGGAGATATATTTTTATGTTTTCCATTTGGCAGAGTATTATGCTATGAATAATATAATATGCATTTCAAGATCTTGTTAATTTTGATGTGATAATAAATGGGAATTCCTAGTGGAATTATTTGTCCAGAAATATGAATGGTATTAGCTCAACAGTTATATGATTAAGCAATAAGACGTGCTGAGGCAGGCACTGCTCGGGGATGATTGACTGCTTTAATTGATTGACATCCCGAGGTAAAGCCAAGGGCACCAATTTACAGATCAGGTCAATTATCTCCTGGTAATGCCCACTTGGTATGTCTTATTGCTATGCTAATATTAACTGTTATTGAAACATTTTAATGAGTTTTTAATTTAAAAGTGGTAAATTTAAAAAGGGTGAGCATTAAATTATTCAACTTGAAATAATAGGAACAGAAATATTCTGCTTTGCTAATGGTGATGTAAAAGTTTTGTTGTGCATACCAATACTTCTAGAGATCATTTTAGTTCATCTCCCAGGGAAGGCAAGTTCTGTTTGGCATTTAATGAAAACCCTCTATGTGGCAGCACACAAAACACTCAGGAATCACCTGAGCAGCTCCCTGAGCCTGGGAAATAAACATGGACTGTCACATCTGCATATTAGTTGGAAAGTCACCCCAGGGACAGGATGCCTCCTCTGGCAATTAAAGGTCTTATGGAGGCAAGGGAAGGTGCTCGGTGTGACCCCAAACAGACACCCCTAAAAGGCAGGGAGCTGAGTGCAGGACTGCGTAGGGGTCTCACAGAAGAGGGGCATGTCTCTGGAAAGGGACACACTCAGCTCTGCCTGTCCCCAGCCAGCCACCCCCTGCTTTCTCCACGTGATTTAGAAGCACAGGCACAAAGTGCTGCAGGGGAACCCAGCTCTTGTCAAGGTCTCACTCCTGTAATTTAGCCCAAACTCTGTAAAGAAAGATTTAATTTCAAAGAGTCCTGTGTGTTTTACAGAGCAAGGGGTCTGAGTCCTCTGGCTCACCTCCCCACTTGCGAGCCCCCATGGCCTGTGGCTGCTCCAGCAAGAGGAGCACATGGAGATGGGATGTGTTGGTCTCCAGGATGTGCACAGCTGCCTCAGGGCCAGGTTAGAGACAGTGACAGACCTGTAAAAACTACCAGGGGGAAAATAATCTGACTGTAGTTGCCATATGAGCTTGCAATGGCAACCAGGAAGGTCCAGGATATAAGGTTCTATGTGAACAACCAATTAACACCTCTGGAACACAGGCTCTGTTAGAGAAGCCTCACTTAGCCAGTCACTGGAAAATAAAGGAAGCAGATGGGTTAGGCTGGTACTGAAATATAGTATAAATTTTCTGTGTGTAAGACATGCAATAGAACAGGTACATGAGTTGTAGCTGAAGGACAGGAACTGTGTATGAAGCCTCAAAGTAAAGTTCCAGTGTGGTCACGAAATCTTGTCCAAGGAAAAAGTCAAACAGACCTAGGAGCTCCTTCAAGAACAGTATGAAGTGTATAAGTGCAGAGTTCCTGTACAAACAAAAGGCAGGAAGGATAGTAAAAATCCAGTTTAACAAATCACAAATGTTTCACTTCAGACATGGGGAAAAGGAGGGAAAATAGCCTTAAGATCAAAGATTTATGATTTGTAAGTGGAATGGGATGCAGTTAGACAGACCAATGCAGAAAATGCAATGCAGCTGGGACATCAGTGGCCTAACAAATTTCCTTGTAGCTCCTGTAAGCAGCTGGAGTAGTCACAGAGCTTCTGGGAATGAAGATCATGTCACTGGGCTACAGCACAGCAAATGTGGTGTCTTTCTCCAGAGGACTAGGCATGGAGTGTTTTAAGACTTCTGACATCATCCCATGTGCTATTTGCGTCTGAAATCTAGGGAATTGGTTGAAAAATGTTGAAAAGCTATAGTTGCTAGCAAAAAAGCATTAGTGGGCATTTGTGGGAGCCTGCTGCAGGCCCTGTAGTCCTCAGTATTTTCATTAGCTGTGTGGAGCATGTAGGCTGCAGTATCTCCAACACTGGGGGTGTTTAAGACAATGTGAGGCAAATCTGTCATGTGGGACACAACAGTTGATCCAGCCTACAGGCAGAAGCATCAACCAGGTGACCTCCACAGTCCTTCCAGTGACATCTTTCTTTGCTTGCATCAAAATATTTTAATTAATATGCTAGAATTTCAACTGGAGTGGCCAAGAGAGAGGAAAATATTCTTTTCTGCCAATCCTGATTTGTAGACCATAACCTTTAGCAGAAATGGGGGCAGAGCAAGGGATGCAGTAACATCTTAAATCACCATTGTAAGACTCAACAAAGCTCATGTGTCAGCAAGCCTTGACAGGAGACTCCTGAAAAAAATCCCCAAACAGGACTATCAGGTCTGCAGACTCAGTGGGTTCTTTCTTGTCTTTTTCCCTCCCCCACTTCTCCCTCCATTTGCTCTCTCTATCAGCCTCTATTTAGGGGAAGACAAACTCAGTTATGCTCTAGTTCAAATAAAACTTTCCAACTTACAAAGTTTCATTGAGTACCAAATGATGCCAAGCAAGCTTTCCTGTCTCTGGCTGACATAGCACTGTGCCACTGCAGTCCCTGGGAGCAGCACAAATTCCAGTTCTCAATCTCCCAGGCAAGGTGAAGTTAAATGAAAGATTGAGGGGAACGTGCATGATGACAGACGAGCTTTGCACGCCCCTCTTGGGTGCTGCAGGTTGCTCAGTTGTACTAAAAGTGTAGATGTAACATGAGATGTAAATAGCTTTTTCATTATCAGCGTTTGGGGTCAGTACCTCAGACTGTCCATAAAAAGAATGGTTTTGTAGACGTGGTGCGCAAGGCATGGGACTTGGTTTCCCAATCACCTTTCTGCACTTTGGTTTCTCTGAGTGAGATGGTGAACATTTCCCACCCTTGTGAGTGCTCTGAGCTGAACAGATTGAAATAATTGTTTGAGAGCTAAGGATTTAATGCTACAAGGGTTAAAAATGCTACTGGTAGTCTTATCCAAGGCTTGACATATCTTTATACATTGTACAAAAAAGATCCATAGCTACCCAAGAGCTGAATTAAGCACCTAGCACTATGCTGAGTGAGGATTGTATAAATAAAAGCTCGAAATATTTTCAATTCTTGATGTGTGTTTTCAAAATACCTTTCCTTAATGCTCTTGAGTTTGGAATAACTTTTATGGGCAAGGGACCAAGAGTGATGTGAAGATGAATTTTACGCCCCTCTTAATCCATGCCATGAAGTTATTCAAAAGTCAGTGAAAGATCAGTTCCAGTTCAAGCCACACTGATGCCCTAATCTGCATGCTGTCATCAGGCAATAGTGACTTTGGAACTTGCCATATGGGAGCCTGGCAGATGTTGCACAAATGGCCTTTTCCTTCCTGCTTCCTGGATTTGCATCACTCACAGGCTCTGTCATGGAAGCATGCAGGAGCAGGTTCATATCAACCCTGCAGTAATTGCTCTGACATTGCTCCATTTTGCCCATTGCACACTCACAGGTCTCTGCCATGTTTGTTATTTTCCATAATTCAGCCACATACCAGAAATTACATTGCAGTATTGTCCCCACTGCTTTTGTTTTTAGTGGCACGAATTCACTGGCAACAACTATTGCCAGTGGCTTTGGGAACAGGTAATTTTTCACAACCTACAAAATCCCACCTGGGGGATGGTTAAGACAGCATTCATCAAACCATACAGTATTTTGCCTTTTCTGACTGCTCATTGAAGGGGAAGTGGCTGGATGGTTCCAGGATCCCATGATCACGCCAGCCAGATGCCCCAGCACTGTGCAGGAAGCCATGGTCAGCATAAAACTGAGCATGGGCTCACCAACCCTGCCTAGGCTGCTCTGCATTAGCATGGCTGCAGAGTGTTTGTGTTAGATGGGCTGGCATGAGGATGAGCAGAGCAGACACACATCCACCTGGAGACAAACACACAGACTTTACTGAGATCCCTTTTTCTGGCTCTTTGTTTCTTTCATTGCCAAGGACGTTTTTTTGAGGTGCAGCACTTCTTTACAAACTCAATCTCTTTTGCTCACTCAACTTACAGCTTTTGTATTTCATCTCCTGAATGGCAATAGACTTTCCATTTTGCCATGCTTCTAAGTTAGGGTGTCATCTTTGTTGCTGCTTTTTCTTTATATACAAACAGGTTTCAAATAGCATAAATGCAGCCATTAATGGTGTGAAACAGATCCCCAAAATGTCATTGTGAGAATCAGGAAAGAGCTGCTGGATTATTTAAAGGGACATACCACCGTCCCCAATCCCCTCTTTCAAATTTGCAACTGCAGGAGATGTTATTAGATGCAAATCTGTACTGAAATGCATAAATATTCTGAGTTAGGCATCTTTTTTTAATAGTCATAAATAAAGTAATAAATGAAAACAATGCATAATGAAACAGAGCTTTAGTTAAACCCTTGAAATTTCTCTCACTTAAGTATTTTGGACTATCTGGGATCTTGATCCTGTGGTAATTGCTTCCCTGATGCCAGTTGAACTCCTCTCTGGGTGGATTTTGTTACAATATCAGGTGCTTCTGCAGAACAAATACTGGTCTATTACAGCAACAAACAGATCTGGGTGAAGTTATATTCCATTTCAAAGTATTTATTTTCCAGAAATGAAGAAATGTAGAAAATCATCCTTGTGATGTGTGTATTGAAATGGAATAATTTAGTACAGTTTTCATGAAATACATGTATGTATATATTTATCAAAACCATGTCAATCAGATAAACAGAGGGTCATGTCACTTCCTTTTAGGGGGAAGAAGAACAGTGTGTCCTCCAAGAAAACATGCACTGATGATTTGTGCTAAATCTCGTCCTTTTGTAATGAACTGATATATTTAATTTTCCTTGATCACTGAGGAGTTTGCCTTTCAAATCGCTCAAGCTGCAAAAAGAAGGAGAAAATACACATCATACACGTATAGGCAATTTGTGCCAAACTATTCCAAAGCAATATAGGTTGTCAGCAAACAGGGCTATTTGCTGTGTGCTGGTATCTGCTGTATGTCTCATATTACCTGTAACAACTCTGCAATTCGTTCTTTCACTCGTGTTCTCTCTCTTTCATCACATTAGATTATGTAGAGGCACTTCAAGGTAAATTTTTAAAACTGTGTGGGAGATGCATGTTGGGGAAAAGCTAAGAAGCAAATATCTTGAATGTTTTTAAGCACAACTCCATCTGTCACCTGTTTTGACAACTTACCTGCACATGTCAGCTCTGTCTCATGCTGCTGTGTTGAGTCATATTGTGTTATCTCAGAATAACATATTTTGCATCCAGGGCTGCCTTAAAAATGCCATATGCTTAGTACTTATAAGATAGGGTTTTGTGCTTAAGGAATTAAAGGAAATTTAAGGAAGGATTATTTCTGTTCAGCCCCATCCCATCCCATCCCTGCTGTGTGTGTGGTGTTACACTGTCATGAACCTGCTCAGTGACACCTCACACTTGGGGAAGCTCAAGGTCAAGAGACTCATCTGCATCATGAGTGCAATACCTCTTGCTGAAGTGCTGTTCCACATTGTCCCCACTGATCTGTCTTATTGCCAAACTGCTCCTTCCAGATTGTGCAGGGTAACAAGTCAGCCAAGAATGCTCAGAGATGACAGTGGTATAAAATATTAATATGGCCTTATAGGAAACAATCTTACAGCACCTGTGATTTTGTTTTGCAGTTTACTGTATTAAAAGAGCAACTTGCAATCTTACAAAAGCATGTTACCTATAGGCTTCCTGATCATTTACAGTCACAAATTATTCTTTAAGGCTTTTCTGTCTCTGTGTATAGGGGAGGAGCAGGAGAGAGAGAAGTACTAGAACCAAAGTGAAGGCAGACTGAAAATACAAGAATGAACCTGCCAGCTGTTGTTGTAATCTTTGCTGCAGCGTTGTTCTTCCCTCTCTGCTGGGGCTCTTCTCCTTTCTCTGCAGCACAGTCCTTCCTGTCTTCTCAGGGGCTCCTCTTGGGCTCTTGACCCACCCCTATTTATCTCAGTTACCTTCACGAGCTACAGCTGCTGCCCAACTAAGGGCCCTGCAGCTGCAGCTCGTTTGGAGCAACTCAGACACACACAGATCTTACAATACAACATATATTCAGGCCCCCACATTTCCCCCTTTTCTTTTAACAATTATACAATTACAATATACATACAGTCCCAGCTCTCAGGCTGCCACAGCTCTCGGCTGTCCTTAGACGTTCCAAGGCTCTTTTCCTTAAAGGCCATATTCTTCCAGCTTTCTGCTGCTACAGCACCTTAATTCAAAGGCCATATTATATTCTACAGTCCCAGCTCTCAGGCTGCCACAGCTCTCAGCTGTCCTATCTTCTATAGTCCCAGCTCTCTGGCTGATATTCCAAAGTCCCAGCTCTCAGGCTACCACTGCTCTCGGCTGTCCGGGGGATTCCATACCATCTTGTGATGTTTGGCTGTGCGTTCTTCATCACGTCGGGGTCACCAGTTGTTGTTGTAATCTTCGCTGCAGCGTTGTTCTCATCTCTCTGCTGGGGCTCTTCTCTATTCTCTGCAGCACAGTCCTCCCTGTCTTCTCAGGGGCTCCTCTTGGGCTCTTGACCCACCCCTATTTATCTCAGTTACCTTCACGAGCTACAGCTGCTGCCCAACTAAGGACCCTGCAGCTGCAGCTCGTTTGGAGCAACTCAGACACACACAGATCTTACAATACAACATATATTCAGGCCCCCACAGCCAGCTACACAAAATAACCCACCAGAAGGAAATCTTCCCTCCTGCTCTCTTTTCCTTTATGGCTACTACTCAGAGCTCCCATTTACACAGAGGTGCATGGCTCTGATGAGAAATGGCAGGCAGAGTGTGGCCCTTTAGAAAGTCAGTGGAGGGGGGAGAGCCTGAGGGGCTGGCTGGTGCCTCCCTGTCCCAGCCACCAGGTAGCTCCAGCTGGTCTGGGGGGTTTGGGGTGGGAGAACATTGGTCAGCACAGGGGAGCTTCAGTAATTCCCCAGGATGAGATGCACGCTCAGTGGTGTTTTACAGAATATGTAATTAAGTACTCACTGAGGGTGATGAATGCTAAAGCCAGCAGGGATGATCTCTGCAATGGTGGCATTCAATCTGTGCTGCACAGGCCCCCGTTCTACAACTGGTTGTAATGAACAGAAGGAGTCTCTCTGACTCCACTCAGCTGTTGATCAGGCCATACCCATGTCCAAATGCCAGAGCTGTCTGGCCAGCTTGCCTGCTCACATTCTTGAGGGAAGTGTGATACGTGAGGCTTGTCGTGGAATTTGGAGCCCCAGTGCTCGTTAAGAGCAGGAGCACTGGCCCTGCTGCTGGTGTTAGAGCTGAGCCCACTGACACTGCAGTGCTGGGAAGCTGTGCAGAGAGCAAGGGCAGAGCCTGGAAAATGGTAGGAAAGGGGAAGCTTAAGAGTTTCCATTAGTATCATCCCTGTCATGAAATGCATGGACCTGCTACGGGTTACTCACAGAGATGATAAAACTGCTTTAATTAGCTCTGCAGAGTGGATGGGCAAGGAGAAAGGAGTGCTGGAGGACTGAGCTTTCTATTTGGGTCTGTAACACAAAAGCCCAGGCATTCATGGCATTTAGGGATTTCCCCATCCTCTGGAGACCTGGTGGACCTGAGAACAGGCTGTGCAGTGCTCAGGCATTGTGTAACTCTTGCAGTTAGCAACCTCTGCAGGAGGTGCAGGCTGAGCCTGGCACGCACTGTGAGATTAGCTGGTGTCAGCACAGACTTTTGGCAAAACAAAATATAAGCATCAAATCACATGTATTCATCCAGCTTGTACCTGTCCTGCCAAGCTTGTGTGAGCTGCTAATAGGTTTGGGGACACCAAGTGGCAATGGAAATAAACTGACTTATTATCCACTGATTAGCTTTGCAGAGACAAAACAGGTTTCCTTTAAAACAGCTCTGTACTTCTGTAAGATCATTTTGGAAATCCAACGTATGCACATTTCTGGGGTGGCTTCTGCTGTTAGTTTAGGTGGATTTTTCTGGCCTACATCTTTCCTGAAAGCTGTGGGAGACAGTCCATGGTGTAAGAGGCAGCTCCTGAGCTGAAGAGCATCAGGCATGTGAGACAGCACACAGGCCTTTGAGTAATGAGCTGAGACAATTATCTATTGGGAATAGTACATCTGATTGCATGGGGAAGATTCCTCCACTCCACAGCAAGAACTGAAACCCTTGAGAGAGGAGTTGCAAAAGGCAATTGAACATGTGGCTTCCACCCAATTTCCCTAGCATTTTCCCCTCTTTCTCTTTTACTGAAGAGAAAGTAATTCCACCATTTCATGGTGGAACTTGGGAGTTGGAACAGTGCTTGTGTAGCTCACCAGCAGATCATTGGCCTAGGAGGGTGAAGAGCCAGCCTGAACCAGATAAGATTTAAGATTTAGTCATTGGTTTATTCATTCATTTATTCCATCTAAGATTTATTCATGAAGGCAGATTTCTTGTTTGTACATGGGCTTTGGATGGCAGAAAGTCACAGGGAAGCTGCTGCTGTCAGTCTTTTTCTCTTTAAATATTGGTCTAACTCCAGTACACCTGAGCCACAGGTACCGAGTGCTCACCCAAGTTTTGGGTTCTTTCCCATAAGCTCTCTAGACTTTTCTACACAGCTAAAGTTTTTGTTTAGGCCTTGTGAACCATCCAGAATGGGGTCTGTAAGGTAGAGTCCCATAAAATACAGCTTCAGCTTCAGGCAAGAAGGAGACACTGTCATTTCTTTCCTGGAGTGAAACTGCACCAGGTCAGACATGGTTGGACTCATGGCCACAGCCCAGAGGAGACACCTCAGTTCAGCAGCCATCACAGCACAGCCCCAGCAGCCTTGGTTTGTGCATCCTGGCACAGCCTGCTCAGCTGCTGAAGGCTTGGCACTGGGAGCATGGTGGGTGCAGGCCAGCCCTTCTTCTCCCTGGGTGCACCTGGACCACCTGGCACTCCCACCTGAGAAAACCCTCCCTGTCTTCTCCTGACAGCACTGGAAGAGTGGAAGGGTGGATGCTGCCCAAAGTTTATCTTGGGATCAAACACCAGATGTTATAAAGGTCATTAATGTTTTCCAAGTGACATTGTTTGCTTCTCAAAGCCTCTGCCAAGTTTCTTCGAGGTGTGTTCATAAAATGCCCTGGATGTCTCATACAATATAAAAGGTAGCAGGTTTCTAAAGCAATTTGTGATACATCAGTAGCATCTCAGAAGAGGATGTTCTTGTTACTTGGAGTTGTTCAGGTCAGCTTCCTCAGCAACTGATTGCTTACACTTGGAATTAAAAAAAAAAAAAATTAAAAACAAAATCCATATTGTTTGCATTTCAGCAGTTTTTCAGTTTTAAGAGTGTTACGTTAACCAAAACACAGCCCAGCTGTAAATTTAAATTTCACAATCTATCCCCACTGAATGTTATTTTTATGATATAGTGACCTTATGATGTGTAGCACTCTTGGCTGGTGTTCTGTTGGCATTCAGTTCAACCAATTTAGAAATTCAGAGGAGGATGCAGGATTACTTGCAGGATGGATGCAGTGAAAGATGCACTGATTGTTCCAGTAACAGCTCATCAAGTAAGAAAAACAGGCCAGTGAGGGGTGGCAAAGATACTGTTTTGTTTCATTTTAAGATAGGTACCCAGGCTTGATGCATTTTCCAAATTACCATATGTAAACAGACTTATGAGTCTTCAGTGACCCATATATTCACTCTTTTTCATTTCTGCTCTGCTGAGGACAATGGGAGATGTTTGTTTACTTACCCAAAGCTATATATCTCTTTGTTTCTAATCAGTGTGTGCACACATGGTCTTTAGCTGCTGTCCTGTTCATGCTCCCTCACCCCCTCCCCAAGTTCTTGTCACCTCTAACATTTTGTCTTCTGCCTTGACCTTTTTCAGTTGGAGCAAGGCAGGTTATTTTAACAATGCCAGTACTAGATCCTTATTAATGTGGTTCCTTGTGCCTGAAATGAGGTGAGGAGCAATTATGTGAGCAGCTGAGCAAGCAGATGAGAAGGGATAGCAACCTGCAGCAGAGGGAAGTGGTGAGCAGATGGAGGATGGGGGAGCAGCTTTTCAGGTAGGGCACCTGTAATCAGACAGGCTTGGTGAACACATCCTAATTGTTAGCTACTTCCTGTCAATGAGGAAAAGAGAGAGGTGCATCAAGTCTTCAAGGCATGGCATTTTTCTATCCACAAAGAAGATCCTGAGAATTCACTTTTCAATTTAGTTAATTTTGTTATTACTGCAGTTGAATCTGCTTATGCTAAATATTTATTTATGTACAGCCTAGTTGCCTGAGGTATTATTTTTTGATCTGCTTTAAAATTATTCCTCTGCCTCTCTTATGTTGAGATTTCAGAAGTGAGTACTGTGTCCTTTGGGAACACTCCTGCCAGTGGAGCATGCAGGGAGGGTTTTGACGTGCTTGGTCACTAACAGGGTGTTCTTTCAGTAAAGCTCCAGGTTGCATTAGGCTTCCATCATTCTAGATTTTTTGTAAATCATTCTAATTAATTACTTACTGTCATATTATCAGAAATATCCTACTGAATTTCAACTGCAAATTACCTCTTTCTGTGTATTTTGGAACAGGAACCAAGGACCATGTTTTGTAGTAGCAGTCTTGGGGACCTTATTTGTCCATGTCAATCAACTCTGCAAGATGTATTTTTCAATAAGAGCATCTGTCTTTAGAGAAAAAAAAAAACCAAAACCAGTAGGATCCAAGCCTAAATAATTAAGGCCAGAGCTCTAGCTAGTGTGAACAGGAATATAGAAATCATGGGATACAGAGCAGATGTTACCAGCTCAACATCAGCTTTTTTTATTTTACAGCTGTGATGGAAACACTGACCGTATGTTACAAGTAACAATTAGACTTTTCATGTATTGTAGTTGGCTTGCTCTTTCTTCTCTTTTTTTTCCCCTTTTCTACCCCTTCCCCCTTTTTCTTTTCTTGCTCTGTTGAATTATTTTATTAGAGTTCAAGATCTGGACAAGTCAGGCATTCCTGATAAACCTCTGTTACCAGCCCAGCACTTAGTCATAAAACTTCAGAACAAAGGGAATGAAAAACATATTTCACAATATTTATTTCCTTCAAGTCTTAGAATAGACCAATATTCTTCCTAAAGTTCTTTGCAAGCATTCAGGTATAATTTGGGTGAGTTAAGTATAGAGACAAAAGGGTAGGTTTCAGCTACATGAAAGAGGTTTATATTGTCATTTCAAAATGGAAAGTGGAGTACGCATAAAAAATATGTCTTGCAATTTAAAGACTGTGTTTTGGCTAAACCTTTTCTGGACTGCTCAAAATATTGGTTGACAGCACAGAGCAGGAAGGAGGTGACTTCAGCAAATGCAAAGTCTCTCTTACATGATATCTAAAAGGAAATATAATAGGTACCTTTCAGTACATAATAAGTCTCTCAGGTTAAATTGCTGCTTGGTTGCCACTTAACCTTTCAACCCAATCAAGGAAAAGTTAGGGTAAAGTAGTAGATTCATTTCTTTGAGTGAGAACTGGATCGAGTTTAGGGCAAAGCCCAGGAGACAAATCTGAGAGTCAGCACATTTTTGGGGGGTTGGCTCCCAGGATGTTGGCAGAGGGTGTTCTTAGTGTGCCCGCTTCCCCAGAGCTGCAAAGGGATGCTCACAGGAGCACAGCACACCCTCCATGGGCATACCTGAAGAGCAGGGCCTCCATGCCAGGGTATTTTCTGTATGCAGAGAGAAATGGGATGACAGACAAAACATGGGTTAGAGGGGAAACTAGACTGAATAAATGAGAGATGAGATTGAACTGGAGCAGTCATAGAAAAGAGTGTCTTTTCCAGACATAGGAATGAATGGTTAAACTTTAAGATAGGATTCCTTGCAATTGGCTTGAGCTCTGTATGGAAAATAGATTTAGTAAATTAAAGAGGACTAGAGACTTGGGAAGAAATATATCCAATTTTTGACATAAGGGCTCTTTAACCATTGATTCCCACTGCACAGAGGTGAGCTCCACAGGCATGAGGCCCTGCTTGATCAGTTCAGCTACTCTGCAGAGCAAAGCTACCAGAGAGATCTGAGCATGGCACTGCTTTCAGCTTTTCTGGCTCTGAAAAGTTACTCTAAAAGTAGAGATAGTGAGACAATGGTAGGGTAAAGAGACTCTCAGAACAGCAGGGTGCTCTGCATGCACTCTGAGCATGAAATCAGAGGAGTTTGGTCTTCCTGTGACAGGACTTGTGGGGATGCTGTACCAGGTATGTGGTGAGGAGTTGACTCTGACTGATTTCATGGTGTTGCATGATGATAAATTCAGGCACTGTGGACTGACTGGAGTGCTCTGACCTGCAATATTCAGTGGTTGTTCTTGCAGCTGCAAGACTGAGTGCCTCCTGCGCACTTGGGATTTCCCTCATGAACACAAGAACACAGCTGCACCTGATGGCCAAGGCTTTGCCCCAAAATCCTTGGCTGCTTCTGTTTGCTTTCGTGCAGAGCAATTCTAGGATGCAGCTGTGCATGTGTGGGAACAAGAGATTAAATTTTGCTGATAATTTTATCACACAAATTGTGTCTGTTTCCTACCTGATGCACTTTGAGACTAGGATAAACCATCTAATATAATCAGTTATGCAGATTCTCTGCACTTAGTTTGCTTCATGTGGGCTTTGGAAGTTGGGACCATTATTACATTAAGGGCAGTTTCGTTGATACACTGTTAAAATCATCCACTTCTATAGTTTGCTGTTGCCTGCGTGAACTTGAGTTGGCATAATTTCTTGTAAGAGCCAGAAAAGAACTGCCTATGTGTGACAGAATTTTTTTTCCCTCCTAACTCATGAGCTAAGAGAGCCATAACTGTGGAGACTGTAGGAGGCTTCATATCCCTCCTGCTCCTCAGGACTTGGTGTGCAGTTGCCAGTAAGCACGAGTCAAAGTAGATTGCAACTGATTCATCAGCTTCATGAGTGCTAGAAAACAAGTTGATAAAATAATGAATCTTCACTTGGCAAAAAGGAAAGGAAAAGATTAATGAAATTTGTTGGCTGGAATTGGAGACTCACCTGCTCCTACTGACCTAAAGGTGACAGCTGTATGGTGGAGGGAATATGAAGATTTTAGGAAACAGACTTCTTGGAGCAGAACTGCTTTCTTCCAGGAGGACAGTGGAGTATTTATATTTCAGAAAGGACTGAAGGTGATTGAGGAACTTTCTCATCCTCCTCTGGGCTGTACTGTAGCATCTTCTCCACAGGGTAGACCTTTACAAAAGCTTCAGGGTGTCAGGGAGATATCTCTGCTCCTTCAACCTCAGCTCTGGCTGCTTTTCCTTCACCCTCTGAGAAGTGTAAGGCAGCATTTGCTCCCTGTTGAGGTGTCCCCAAGGGCTGTGTCCCTGTCCTGGGCTGGGGATAAGGAGGCCTCTCACACCCCTGCCCTCTCTCCAGGCATGCAGGAGTCTCCCATTCATTCATTCATTCATTCATTCATTCATTCATTCATTCATTCATTCCACCTAATCAAAGCAGGTTGGTGTGGGAGGCTGGGATCACACCAAGCTTGGCAGAATTATCAATTCTGGAGGAGAAGTGAAGTTCACAGAGTGATAGACACCCTGTCACCCCACAGCACCCAGCAGTGCCCATCTCAAGATTCATCATTCTGCAGGAACATCCTAGCAACTGAGGCAAATGGAACAAAGAGTGCGTGTTAGAATTACCCTGAAGCATGCCTGAATTAATTATGCCTCTTAATTTTTTGGATAAAAATCAGGTGCTTATTTCATTATTTATAGCACAAAATCAAAACATTGCTCATTTATTTATGATGATGATGATTCTGCCCAGATTGTGTTGGTTTTCCTGCTATCAACAGCAGCTCTGGAAAGTTTGGCATCCTTCCATGCTTTTGGAGAGCCAGGAATTGTCCCTAGACTTAAACTGTAGTTTAGAAATTTTAAAATAAGAATGTAAAAAAACACAACCAAAGAATTTGAGTTTTGTATGACTGGAAGGAAAAGAGTATATTAACCTTTAATCTAATGTGTGAAATAAGTTGTAATTACTATGTGGACTGCACACATCACAGAAGTGCAAACTATTTACACATTAATCTTGAAAACACTTTTGTGAGACAAATATGTTGGCTCCTCTGCTAACCAGTTACAGGAAATTTAGATTTATCAAAATGAATACTCACCTACGACCAAAAGAGGAGGTATGTGCTGTCAGTTAAATTTCCTGAGATGATAAATATACATTTAAAATACATGTTTTGCCATCCAAATATTATCTAGAGAATTAAAATTAGTATGGAAAGGTAGTGTATTCTCCAAGCATTTGCCCAGGAGTCTGTGCACACACTCAACTTCAGAACAGCTCATTAAATTTCACAGTCAGTTCCCTTCAGCAAATAAAATGCAGACTGGCAAACTGTAACATGAAACATTTCTGTAATCTGCATGTAACAAAGAACAAAGAAATTTTTAAAAATGAGAAATCTATCCCACAGTTATATCCCTTTAGCTTTTCTATCAGTAGAACTGTCCTGCAATCAAATTGTGCTGCTTTAAATCTGAAATATTGTAGTGATGGATGAGTCATGCCCCCAATTTAATGTTGTGAGCCAATGAAAACTGAAAGGAGTTACTCCTTTCCAAAGCTGGTTTAATGTTTCACAGTCTCCTCCCATTTAACCAGAATGTTTGCATTTATTATTATTTTAACCCATCTCTCAGTCCTCAATAATAATAAACCTTACATCCACATTAAGATGAGCTGCAGGAACTGTAGCATGGTGCTGCAGAGTAATTGTGTTTATAACTGTAAATACAATTGATTGTCATAGGAGCATGAACTTCACATACAGGGTCTATTACACTGGGAAGAAATATTTTAAGTGAATTTCAGTGTCACCTAAATTGATAGTTAAAGGTATGAAATTCAGCACTGATAAATGGAAATGCTTTTTTTACACAACACATGATTAAACTGTGAGCCCGTCTGCCACAGCAAATTGTTCAGACTGAGATTTAGGATTCAGATTTAGATGTTTATATTGAAATCAGAAATACCTAATGTTGTATATAATACAACACATAGTGAAAAGGATATTGAACCACGTGTTCTAGGATGTAAATCAGTCTCTAACTGCTGGGGAGCAGGATATGAAAGCAAGCTGCTTACATCTGCCCAATAATGAGCTTTTGCATATCTCCTGATATATTAAGTACTGATCAGCATCAGGCAAGTGCTGCTGCTTTGGTTCAGACACAGAACCAGTTGTTTCCAAAAGTGCTTTCTTATACTTTTCCTAGCAGGAAGATGTTGCACCCCAATTCTTTAGTCCATGCTCAGAAATGCAAGGCAGAAAGATCTTCAAACATACAGCATCATACCTTTTTTCCTCCAAAGGTCCCATTTAACTTTCCTTACAGACAGGAAGGATTCAAGGTCAGTCTGACTACTTCTTTTGGAAATGTAAGATTTGAAAAGCAGGTTTGCACCACTCTGATTTATGGAGGGTGGAGTTGCAGGCCAGCACCTTTGAGAGAGAGGGCAAGCCGCATGAAAAAGCTTTTGACTCAATACTGTGTCCTGCCTATGGAGCACAGATACTTAACAAAAAAATCCTGTCATAGGTATGAGAGAAAAAGTGTTTAATTTGAGCACCACTGAAGAAAAATTCTTGATTATTACAAGCTGCGATTCAGTGGTTTATATCATGGAGAGATCTGATGGCACGCAGACTGCATGTGCTCCCTTTGCTTAAACCACAGGAGATAATGCTCTTCTGGGCTACACCTAATATGTTAATTCAGTTCACAGGATCAAGTAGAGCTAATCAGAGTAGATGCCCTGGTATTGTGCACTTCAAGTGTCTTAGATTGGCTACTGCTGGCTGCACTGTCCTCTAAAAATGACTTGGCCTTCACAGACTTGCTGTTTTACAGAGTGGTCATCACCACTCCACTGTAAATTGCCTGAGGCAGCTTTCCTCTTTTTCCCACATCTTATAGCATCTTTCATTTTCAAGTGTTTTGCCTCCCTCTGCAAAGTCATTAAGACATTTTAGGAATCTCTGGTACAATAACTAGCCTGAAAATGATATTTTGAGTGGATTTGATAATCACATGGACTATGAAGTCATAGCTTAAAAGTGATGTTAGGGGGTAGAGCCAGGAAGTAAACGGAATTTCTCTTCCTGAAAAGATGCCTCATTTTGAAATAATGAGAAATATAATTATCTTGTAATTATCTATATTTACCTTTATCCAAGTACTCTATAATATTAACTGGTGGCCCCAATGTGCTGGGGAGGTGTGACCTCTTTTTCTGTTTTGGGTAAGTCACATAGCAAACACTGAGGGCTGCTTTTCTTCTGCTGCTAAGAAATACCTCAAAGAGTGCCATGGCAGGTGTAAATCAATCCCAGCAGTTCCAGAAGTCTTTACCCATATCCCACCAAGCAGGCAATGATTTCCAAGGGGTGGCTGAGCATCCCCACCCTCCTGGAGTCCATGTGCAAGGGGAAGATGCTGCTTTTACTCAGATGACAATCAGCAGTGGTACAGTTTGAAACAGATACAGCCCCAGCACTCTCAAAGTCACCATCATGCTCAAATCACAGTGTCTTTGAGAGTGCAGATGCTGCAAGTCCTAGGAGACAAGTATTCTGGGCTGCTGGTAAAATTGGAAGAAGTTATGCAAAGCACAGATAGGACATTCCTAAACTGGAAATAAATAGTGCAGTGATTTGCAAAGCATTAGCAGCACTATCCCTGCAGTAGAGGGATAGAGGCTGAACACTCACAAACCCCAGATATATCCTATAATAACAAATACAGAGCTAAAGTAAAAGCAGAGGGAGCAATATGGTTACTATCTGATAATATATCTACCCTCTAGCCACTGCTGAAAGACACTCTAGCCCACACTAGATTTAAGATGGATGAGAGGTTTTCTGTCAAACAGGCAAGGCTTAAAAGAGTAGAGGAACTGAAGGTTTGATCTTTAACACCAGATGGAAAAGAGAAAGATGAAAGAAAAGTTAATCAGAGACTTTTCTTAAGCTCTACTGATTACTGGAAAGCTTTTGACATGGTCTGTAGTATGCAGAAGTCAGTGGTGAGCCTTGATATTAACCAGCTCACCTAACAGTTTTTTTTCCCCCTGAGTTTCACAACTCGGTCAGTAGCCTGCTGGTGACTTACTGCAGCTTCCACTGCTAAAACTGACTACTTTCTTTTTTTTCTTCATAACCTTCCCAAGTGGCACTGGCAAATTTTTTCTTTAAAAGTCAGTCTCGTCCCTCGTGAAACCAGCAATGGAAGAAGGTCAGGAAAAGAAGTGATGATCATCCCCCAGGATGCAGAAACTGCTTTATGAGCAGGTGCTTTAGGTCAGTTATTTAAAGACTAAGGACCCAAGTGGCTTTTGAGCAGATGATCTCTGTAAAGGTTTAGTGCTTTTCGTCCATTCTGAAGAACTAGTTCCACTCTTGTTCTTTAAGCCACACAGGACAGTACCCAATGTAAGGGGAGACGGCTGCAGGGCTCTGCTCACCCTGGAGTACTGAGCAGCCCTCAGGCATGGCCAGTCCTTGGTTAAATGTTCCCCCCTCATCTGGAGAAGCACATCAAGTATCTCAGCAGAAGTGGCCAGCACAGAAACTCAGTGCCCTGTGTGGGGGAGTCTGAGGTACCTTTTGAACCAGAATTACCCAGGCTGCAGGCAGGGAGTGATTCCACCACCAGATCTGTAACATCCATCTCAGTCTCTCTGAGACCTGAAGTGATAACCCAACAGATCATCTCTCCAGCCAGCCCTATGACTTACAGCCCCACAGAGCTGCTGTTCATCCTCACAGCTTCCTGCCCAGGAGAAGATGAGAACGATGTTATCAGTTTGCATATGGGCACCGGATGCACAGAAGACTTTGGGATTTGCTTCAAGGTCACGCTGTCTGTGTCTCAGAACTGAACCCCTTAAACACAAGACCTTTCTGCCTCATTCTTATATCTAATGTCTACGAGTGTATTTTTCCCTTAGGGTTTAAGCTGGACCATTGGTTCCCACCTGTGAAGCAGTTTCCTGCCTTTCCATGGCATGAATTTTGAACTCGTCCATTGAAAGCATATGGGCTTTTCCTAGCGAGCAAGTGAATCTACAAACTTGGAAAGGCATGTGAACCAGAGTTTGAATCTCAGCCAAACAATTTGTTCTGGCTTTAATCAAGATGTCTTCTTTTAACTTCAAATATAGTTTTTTAAAATCCCATATCAAAACTTCTAGTGTCACACTATGAAATCAATAAATGCTACCAGTCATTCAACTCAGAAGTACTTCAAAGCAGCCTGAGTGATAACCATTATTTTATTTTTAAAAATATTCATCAAAGAGATGCAGTTAATATGAAGGCAAAACAAAATTAACAGCAACAGAGAAATGTGTCAGTTGCATTTTGAACTTGCAGAATACCACAAATCCTGCTACTAGTTTTGCTTTTAAAGTTTCTCTTTTTCCACTCCTATGTTGACACATTTTAATGTTTTCCTTTTTCTCTTCTCATCTTATCTAGTAATTTAGTTGGGCAAAAACTAGTTTTGATGCAATCATTTAATTAATCATATATTTGATATTATTTCACACCTTAAAAAACCAGATTTTTGAACCTAAATCTTCTACATAAAATGCTGTGTGAGGAACCAGTCCAGGCTGAAGTGTGCAGTTTAATTGTGTGTTGAAGTCTCATCACGTTCAATGGCTCTATGTTTAAAGCTAAGTATGTGACTATGAGCATTCCTGGGTAAGGGTCGTGGGTTTTTATCTTATTCCATAAATATTTCAATGGAAAAGCAAGGGAAGTGTTCATGAGTAAAGAAGAATTAGTTTAGATGAAAAGTAATGGAAACATGTCTATCTGAGTACATTGTGCCAGGAAAATTTCCAAAGTGGAGCATAAACAACTTTCTCAGCACCAAGTTACCCTGCCTGGGGCTTCTCATGTTTTACAGTTGGTTACTACTGCCACTAACAGTTTTCCATCATCTTGTCCTCTTATCCAGTGATAATCACCACCTAGCTCAACCTGGGCCATTCAGAAATAGGACCAAAGGCTAGAGAGTTGCGTGAGAAGTTGTTTAGAATGGATTACTGCCAAGGGCATGATACCATGAATAAGAAAATGGAAATTTGAGTGTAAAATTATCTATTTAGTCTTTATTCATGGCTGTGTCTTATGTTTGGGTTTTTTAATTGCAGCTAAGAGTGACTATAGTATACTGTGTAGTCTTAACAACATTGGTCTGTAAGATTTCTTAAAAATGAAACATCTAAGTCTCTGTGAGGGTCATTAAGACCCTGGAAGGAACTCAAAAGGAATGTTCAAAATCTAGATACAAGATGATTATGGTTTGGAGTCATACACCTCACTCCTGGCATAGGACTGGCATAGAGTTAGAGGTGGGGAAAGGTCGACTTTCAGAGCAGTCCTGTTCATCTCAGAAAGTCTGTCTGTTCCTGTTGTCCAAGCATCATCTATGGTTAGAAGCAAAAGGAATTCCACCAAGGATGTTTCAGCAGTGGCTGGTGAGCTCCAGGAGGGGCTGTCCTCTTAGGTCTGGCAAACAGATTTACCAGATTTACCTTCAGTTTTCCAACAAGTCAGCCCTTTGTCTGACTGAACTTTTTTCTAACCAGGAATTCCAACTGCTTTGTAGTTTAATTCATTGTTCAGTACTGCTGTTTTAGGAAATTTATGAACTCTTTGATGCTATCTTCTCCTTACGGAAAGGATTTAAGAGTGGGACATTGTGTTACTGTGTGTGTGCTTGGCACAACAGCCAGTAAATAGGATGTTTCTCGCTAGCTACATGATTTGTGGTATGTTTTCATCTTCATCATCATTTTTAAGTGTCTCTGTCCTTATAGTCCATTACACTGCCTTTGCCAGCAGTGTGGAAGTGAGCATGTTGTAGCTGTGTTCCAGCTACTCTCCTCACCTAGGCTGGACTGGAAGGCAGGAGCTGGGAAAAGGGGGAGGTTGAGTTCATTGGAGGTTGGGGATGCCCCAGTTCTGGGTAAGGTGGAGAATAACTGAAGTTTGAAGCCTGATCTGCATGGGCAACTGCAGCCTTGCACAGGCTGCTGGAGCATTCTGGCCGTGGTGAGGGCAGTGTGTTGATGCTGGAGCATTAGTGCAGGAAGAGTGGATTGTATTGGGAAGGCTTGTCTCTGAGATGGAGTGTGGAGACTAGACAGCAGGCTGAACAGGAGTCAGCAGGGTGCCTACATGGCAAAGAAGGCCAATGGCTCCTGGCCTGTATCAGGAATAATGTGGCCAGCAGGATCAGGGCAGTGATTCCTCCCCTGTGCTTGGCACTGGTGAGGCTGTCCCTTGAGTGCTGTGTCCAGTTCTGGGTCCCTCAGTTCAGGAGAAATGTTGAGCTGCTCAAACATATGCAGAGAAAGGCAGCAAGGCTGGTGAGGGGTGTGGAACACAAGTCCTGTGAGGAATGGCTGAGGGAGTTTGGGGTGCTCATCCTGCAGAAGGGGAGGCTCAGGAGAGACCTCATCACTCTCTACAGGAGGGTACAGCCAGGTGGGGGGCAGCCTCTTCTCCCAGGAAACCAATGACAGGAAAAGAGGACACAGCCTTAAGCTGCTCCAGGGGAGGTTTAGGCTTTAGGACATTAGGAAGAAGTTCTTCATAAAATGAGTGATTGACCACTGGAATGGACTGCCCAGGGAATGGTGGAGTCACTGTGCCTGGAGGTGTTTAATAAATCACTGGATGTTGCACTCAGTGCCTTGGTCTGGTTGACAAGGTGGTTTTTGGTCATAGGTTGGATTCCATGATCTCAAAGGTCTGTTCCAACCCAGCTGAGTCTGTGATTCTGTGAACCCCTGGAACAGGACGCATCTCAGGGCATTGGTATCCACTAATTTTGATCTAATTTGCAACTGTGTGCATTTAGGATGGCAATGCTAGCCCGGAAGGAAGATCCTCTACTGTAACTGAGTTACTGTTCATTGGCTAATGTGTTTTCATGAACACTGTTGGTTTGCTTTTCGTACCTGCTAATGTGATATAGTGGAGGCTGTTTGGTCCTGTGCATGCAAAGCTAAATCAGGCCTGGCAGGCAGCCCAGGGAGCCGTGCCACGTGTCCCAGCTGCTCACAGTGCTCACCGTGTGCTCCGCTCCCCAACTTTGCTGCTGCACATTGTTCTCCAGCTGCTTGCAAACAACAGAGATCTTGTGGTCCAGAACTTCCTCATGATTTGGCATAGAGTAAACAGATAAACTTCATGAAGAGGATTTCTTCCAAACATGGAATGGGTTTGCAATTCAATTTTTCCCTTTTTTTCCCTGTTTTCAAATACGAATGTGTCAGACTCCTCCCTTCACAGGTGAAGTCAGCAAATTGGTGGAGACATTACAGAGACTGACTTTCAGGAAAAGGGGGAAAAATTATTTTATTTTTTTTCTAATTCTGAGCACCATTACCCCTCACCTCTGAACCAAGAAAGACTTTACGTGGTGTCATAATTTAGCAAATTACTTCCTCAAAGGAAGGTCAAACATTTTACCATTCGATCAATAGGAAGCGACTTACAAATCATGTGTATTGATCATTGTAATCATTCAGAGGAATGTAGGGCAGACACTAAAATCACATGCACTTAGTCTTAATTGCCCACATTAAAGCAATTATGTCCCAAAACTGTCATTGTCTAATGCTATGCACACTACCCAGCATGGTAACTTTTAGCCATACATATTTAATCATAAATCAGCCTCTTAGGTCTATTGCACTAAAGACTTACAATATTGCTGTAATTATGCAAATATAACTACGTCTTTTTTCATCAGTGTGTAAGATCATGTTGCTTTGGGGAGCCAAGTGGAGGAAAATAAACCCCTATATTAATGCAGCTGGCATTTAATACATATATTTTATGGCTGTGCTGTGTGTTCATGACACAAGTACTTAAAGTGACCTTAAATTGCTAATGAACAGAGAGCCTTTGTAAAAGCAGTCACAAGTCAAGGACTTGTAGATAAAACTTGTTGAGAGGTACATTGATGGTAGGCTTGTGTCAGGAGAGTGCTATTTGTTCAAGGATGTTTATAAACATTATTTTCCAGAGGATCATTTCAGCTAAAAGTGTCTCAGACAAATACCAATTGGTAAAATTAAAATAAATACTTTCTGATATTGTTAACATAGTGTGGGCGCCTTTTTCATTTTGTCAAGGAAGGCAGTGTATTGTCTCAGGAAAGTTTTGTTTTGATGAACTAAAGATTGGTCAGGAGTATATTCCTTTTACCATTCCAGAAACTATTTCTAAACAGATCTGAAAAATGAACAATTCTTGGTTTGCTACATACCTTGTATTTTGCAAACAAGAATGTTTGAAATCACAGTTCTTATCTAATATGGAACAGCCAAATTTAAGAATTTCTCAGAAAATATGAGCTGAAGTCCTTTAAAAATTAAGGAGAGCAATTTTCCTGCCTTCCTAGGCTGAGATCTAGACTTGACTCAGTCAACTCCCAAGCAGCTTTCCAGAAACATAATCTAATAAAACCCAGAATAGAACAGGCCATGGAAAGAAAAAAAATACAGAAGAGACTGCATTGTAACACAAGAGAGCAAAAGGAAGGATCATCTACAGCCTGCCTTCAGTTCTTGAGTCGCCTCTGAAGGAGTGCAGAGCAGGTTGTGCTCTGGCTCTGCATGCAGAGGCACAAAGGGAAGGTGCAGAGAAGGAAGACAGGCTGCTGGGATTGCCAGGTGCCCCCACGTTACCATTTCCTGCTCCTCTGAGCCTCTTTGGAGCCTGAAACATCACATCATCTAGCAAGGGCTGATCACATCAGCAGCTCTGCAAAATGTTCTTGCACCTTCTCAGTCTTCAGCACGGTGGGCTGCTGACACACAGGCCTGAGGGTACTTCTGAGAAACCTCAAAAGGTAATGAGACATGCTGCCTTTTTGGCAACAGGCTCCAGATAAGGCATGTGCATCTTCGCTGGGAGATGTGCAAGCTGCAGATCACTCGACAAGCTTCAGAGCTGCAGGAACGGGGAACTGTGCATGGAAGCTAAGAGCTAAATTGATTCATTCCTGAGAAGATCTCTGACTCCAAATCTCTGGAAAACTTATTTTAACAAGTTTTTGAAAATGTCAGCGACATTTCTGATCTTCTGGGGGTCTCAATCTGCTCAAAGCAGCAATATGTAGAGCATAAGATACCCTGTAAGTCACATGTGTATCCAGGTGGGCACTGAATCACAATTAATTTAGTATTAGGGCCCTAGTATTTAGGGGTTTTAAAAGGGAGAAAGTAAGCAGTTTCTCTCAGAAGCCCTTATCCCCAAAACAGTGATTTGAGCTTTAAACACCGATCAGAGGAGAAAGCTGTTTCAGTGGAGGAAAAAGGACATTAAACATATCAGCTCAAAATAGTTGCACCAAATCTGATCGGAGTGTCAGTAACCAGGTTACATGCCAGTAACCTGGCATACCAGTAACCTGGAAATGGCCACTTTGGGGGCATCTTCCCCGTGTCTCCATGCACAGCTGGGTGGTGAGGTGCTGCAGCATGCCTGATTGCTCGGGAATCCCGGCACTTCCCGCACTCGCTCGTTCTTTCAAGTAGCAATGAAGTTGTTTGGCTGGATCCTTTATGAAAGTTAAAATTGGTTTATCATTTTCTTTTCGCTTCTCACACCTTATCTAGTTTCTACATTCTTCCCACTTCAGTAGTCAAAGTGATTGAAAGCCGAAAACTGAGCAGATCTGTCCCTGCAGCAACTTTCCTCGCGTTTCTCATTTAGCGTTTTATCAAACGGGCTCTTTGTCTTTGCAGTCCCCTGATGTTGCCTCTGTTACACGGTGATATTCTTCAGGTCATGGGGGTTAAAAGGGGGCTAAAAAGGAGATCATATTGGACTTGCTTTACACAGACATGTAGCATTAGACCCAACGCCCAATAGAGGAAAGATATACTACTCCTATTTGATGAGCAGCAGGCCAATAAATTCATTAATCATCATTTTATGCCTCATCAAACACTACCCAAGTTCCTCCATGGGAGTTATACAAATTAGCCACTGAAAAGGCAGTAATTTTAGTTTAGCTAGGTAAGTGCTTTTTGATTGCCTTCCTGAACAATGCTTCCCTTGACAAGCTAATAAATCAGCCCTTTCTGAATCAGAAGTGCAGCAAGTGCGAACAATAACTCCACATAGTTTCTCCGCTGATTTCAGCTGGAAGGCCTAAGAGGATGATCTGGGATCAAAGTCTCTTACTTTATTGCAGAGCAAAAGCTTTCTTTATGAAGAAGAGCTACAGAGAAATGAGGGAAGGGGGATTTTTTTAATCAATTAATGAGAGAAAAAGTCTTGAAACAAAAAGGAGGCCTAAGTCTCCGATTGCAGGGATGCTGGGAGGCCGGCAGGGCAGCTCGGGCAGGAGCCAGCCCTGCCGCAGGTGAGGCTGGAGGCATAAATCGAGGGGCTGCTCCTGTGGAGAGTTACAGATTACCAGGGCGAGTCAGAATACAGACTGTACTTAATCTGCGACCAATTGATTCCTTGAGTGTTTCAGGTATTTGTAGTGTAGGTTTAGATTTGTTGGGTGGCTTTACAGTGGGAAGCCTTGAGGCTGTACCGTCTTATCTTTTTTTCAAATTGCTGCCTTTGACAGTATCATTTTTTTTTTTAACTTGGCCGTAAATCATTTCACTAATCAGCTGTCACCAGCCAACATGCATACATTGGCATTCAGCCGGAGAATTTGTTTTGGAAGGCCTTTAGCAACAAAAACTATGTTTGTATCAATAACCGTCTGTTAATGTCTCATGCATACGGATGTAGAACACGGGGAGGAACAAGGGAACGGAGAACAATTTCGGTGGAGGGAAGAGGGGAAGAGCATTAATTGCCTCGCAGGGCGCAGCCTCCCCCCGCCCGCCGTGGCTCGGAGCTACGCGCGGTACCTGCGGCCGGGCCGGGCTGCGCGGGGCTGCGCGGAGCCCCCGCCGGTCCGCAGCGGCGCAGTTCGATGCTTCCCTCTCCCCGAGTCTAGACCTGAGGTATTTTAAGTACAGTGTGTCTCTTCTCCTCTTCATTAACTTTCCCTCCACACATCACTGCATGCCTCTGAAAATAACTTGGCAAACTGGGAGCCGTTTATCTCTTTTATCTTGGGACCTGATCCAATTAAATAAGTGCACATTTACATTTGCATCCATCAGCCATGAGCGTGGAGAGGTCTGTGGTTAGCTTTAGGCAAATAAGAGCCAATTTCGGGGGAAAAGAGGTATCAGGACGATGCCGCTCCCTTGCCGTCGCGGACGCAGGGGCGAGCCGAGCCAGGACGAGCTCGGGGCAGGATGCGGCCCCAGCCGGCCCTTGCCGGGCTGCCCGCGCCACGGCACAACGAGGTGGTTATTGCACAAGTGCCTGCATCAACCCGAGCCGGGCTCCCGGCACGCTGCGAGTTCGCACATGCTCTAATTATAACAGATGAGTAACGCCGTGCGGAGGACATCTATTTTCTGGTAGTTGGAGGTGAAGGGATCCTCGGCTGAGGAGGCTGGAAGCGCCCGGCGGGGTACGACCCCGGGGAGTCGCTGAGCAGCCCCGCACCAGCCTCCCGAGTTCGGCCCTGCCGAGGCGAACCCGCAGAGATTTCCCCGGCACAAAAGTGTGGAAGGAGGCGAGAGTGGCTCGGGCAGCCCCTCGCCCGCGAACTGGCCATGGAAATAGCGCGGGTTGCTCCCGTTGAGTACCGGGCATTGAGCGAACGCGGCAGTCCCCCGAAAGAGGGGACGGGGAGCGGGATGCAGGAGACCTCTCGGCACCTCCTGCGCGGCTCTCCGCGCCTTTCCGACCCTGCTGCCTCCTGCCCCTTGCGGCGCCCGGCGCAGCCCTCCCTGGGGGAATCCGCGGCCGCGCAGGGAAACGCTTCTGCCTTCGGGAGAAAAGCAGAAGGACCCATGTTGGGCCCAGCGCTAGGTGGTCCCACGGAGGTATCGCCGAGGGTGCTGGGGGCAGCGAGGGAAGCCGAGGAGGGCTTAGGTGCCGGGGCTCCAGCCGCAGCCTCGGAGCAGGGGCAGGGACTGGGAACGGCGCTGTGGGACTGCCGGGGGCGGAGGAGGCGCCTGCGGAGCGCTCTCGGGCAAGAAAAGGCAGAGCCTGCGCAGGAGCCTCTGCCGCGGCCGCCCCGTCGGGCAGGGCCCGCACCTCGGCCAGGCGCGGCCCGTTCGTCCCTCCCGGTCCCGGGCGAGCCCTTTCCCTGGCAGAGAAAGGTCCCCAGTCTGAGTCGGGCCGCGCCGCCGGGCGGCCGCTTCCGCGCCCGCGGAGGCGAGGTGGAGGAATGCGGGGACAATGCGCCATCTGTCACCGCCGGGTCGCGCCGCGGCCGGGAGCGCCGCCGAGGGCGCTGATTTATGCTGAATGCGCCTTAGAAGATCTCGATGTAGACTTTGTCTTTCTCTGTCAGAGCCAAGTAAAAAGAAACAGCTGGCCTGAATTTTTAGCACCCATAATTAATTAAGAGCTTCATTCCTGGGATTTGATGATTCAATAAAGCAAGACCCTTATTCCCCTATGTGATTCCAGTGAATATCTACTCCACTCCAATCCTTTTGGATCCCAAGATAGGGCAGATTAACACTCTTTTTCTGTGGGAGAGAAGGGAAAAAATGCCTCAAGATTGCATCTGAGGCGCACACAAAAGGTAAATTCAAAACTGCCACTTGTTCTCTGCAAAGGCTCCTTATTCTCCGCCATTGATGTATTTGTGCCAGGTTTTAAAGAAACCAGAGGGGGGATGAGGAATTAACATATTGCTCATTTGGAAAAACAGCCGGTTCTGGTTTTGGTAACACTTGTTCCCTTGCCAGCCACAGATGTCCTTACTAATAATCGTGGCAGGTCACAGAAAGAGGGGAGCGGGAGGGGGATGGTGAGGGGGGCGGGCGGGCTCCCCGGCACTCCCGTGCGGCTCCAAGCCTGCCCCGAGCCAGGCTGCTGCTGCTGGGGCGGGCGGAACGCTGCGGAGCCGGGCGGAACACCGCGGAGCCGGGCGGAACACCGCGGAGCCGGGCGGAACACCGCGGAGCCGGGCGGAACACCGCGGAGCCGGGCGCACCGCACCCCGGCTGAGGAATACCCGCGGCTGCGCACCCGCGCTGGGCGCCGGCCGGACCGGGCCGCGGGGAGGAATTTTCCTTTGTTTTCTTTCGTTTTTGTTTTTGTTTTTTCCTAAACTCGTCTTAGTTTTGCGTTGAAGTTCCTGTACTTTTCCCTTCTGCAAACCCCTGTGATATTTTTTTATTCGTCTCCTTTAAACTTGCTGACCGTGTGATTTCCCGTGTTTTCTTGGCGGAGGGGCTTTCACGTACTTCCTAGGCAAGGCAAGAGAAGATGCTGCTCAGAACCTCTCGCCGGGGCGGGGGAGGTGTGCGGGGGGAGCTCCAATAAGCCAATTAGACGCGACCGCGCCGTCCCGGCCGCGGCGGAGGCTCCGCGCCGAGCGGGAGCCCCGTAGGTTAATCGTGACAATTGGAAAGGCAACACTCGCGGGGAGAGCAGCGGGGGGGATGTAAACACGGTCCGGGGTGTTGAGGGTCTAAATTAGGATTTGTTTTGTTTTTAAGCGTGAAGGAGGAAGCAGTAGGGCTGCGCCAGGCTCCCCGCCTCTCTCGCCCTCCGTCCCCGCGATTGAGAATCAGGGCTGGAGGTACCCGGGGCTCCCTGCCCGAGCCCGGGGGTTGTGCTGGACCGCACCCCCAGCTCTGTCTCTTTGCTTCCAGGACAGAGAGAATTTTGCTGGGATGGATGGGACCAGTGGCTGCAGCCTTGGGCTCGCAGTTCACCTGGGGTCGGTCCCTCATCCCGGGCGCGCTGAGGTGCCGGTAGGCCCATCGGAACGGGCACGCCTGACCTCGGGACACTTGCCCGGCTTTCTCCGGGGAAGCCTCATCCTTCCCCGGGGTCAGGGCCCTTGGCTGGGACGGGCGAGGAGGGGAACGGCCCCCCGCTCCCCGAGGGGAGCTGCGCTCCCTGCCTGGCCAGTGCCGCCTGCCGCCGGGAGCCCCCGCTCGTCTCCTCTGGGGTCCCGGATCCTCGGCCGGCGGTCGGGACCTGGGGACTGAGCTGCTCCTGTGGGCCCAGCCGGGCCAGCCACGCCACCACGCCTGTCGGCCGCGCTGGGGGATTTTGGGGGGATGTTGGTCTGTCACCTGCGGGACAGGGCGGCCCCGCTGCCACCTGCGCCGCTCCACCCGCGCCGTCCAGGCGGGCAGCGGAGGGGTCGCGGCGCCCCCGCCCCAGCAAGGGCCGTGCCGTGGGGCCCGGGACGGCAAGGGGAGGGAGCGGGCACGGAAAGGGGCCAGCGATTTCTTCCAGGAGCGGAGCCTGGACCGTTTCCACCTGCACCCCTGGGCAAGCACCTGCTGCCAGGCGAGCTGATGAAAGCCCAGGCTGGAGGAGCCCACCTCCATCCCCTCTCTTCCCCCTCAGCTGCCCAAAAAGCGCTTCGGAGCGGCAGCGAAGCCCTCGCTCCCCAAAGCTCCGCGGGGCAGCCGCGGCCCGGGAGGGCTCCGCTCCCAGCGGGAGAGTCGCTCCCGGCTGCTCCGAGGGCTGCTCCCGAGTAACCTACGGCAGCTCTAACTGGCAGCAGGCGTTATTTTTATTTTAATATATACTCACGTCTTTTTATTTTTTCTTTTTTAAGCAACAAATTAACATGCCAGAGGCAAAAAAGGCGAATGCTGCCCCCTCCCCCCTACTCTGTTACGGGAAAGAAACTGGTAAATTCGTGCTTATGTTAAAGAATGGCTATACACTATATCTCCTGTGGCAGGGGAAAAGGGTGATGAATAAAATTGTTGTATGAAATCGTTTGGGCTACAATAATAGTTATGGTTTAAAATAGGCGACAGGCTGCAACCTAAAGGAAACGGTTAATTCCCTTAGGAATTTATACATCAAACGAAAACCGTATTGAGATCGCTAATAGACCTATTCAGAATAGCCCTGAGTATAAGGAATAAGGCTTTTGAACGAGCGAAGCTTCTAAGCTGCTTTGCAAAATAGCTTTTTCAGAGATCGGAAGATCAGCTGTGGAAAGGTAGCACGACAATTTAAAAAAAAAATCCATAGCTAGATGAATAATTGAAACCTATTTATTTTGAGGTTAGTCGTTCCTCTGCGGAACCTGTTGTCTGGGGAGCGAGGTCCTGAGGGGCTCTGTCGCTCCCTCCAGCACACGGGCCAGGGAGTTTCCCCGAGTTCCGCCGGAGGCGATCCCCGCCGGGGGACGGGGCCGGCACAGCTTTGCCTCCAAACCCTCACACCGGAGCTGATCCTACCCGGGCCAGCGCTACCCTGCCCCTCGCCGCCAGAACTTTGTCCCCTTTAAACAAGGCAGGTGAGTCCAGTAAAGCTCACTGCTGCGCGAAAAGTACTCCTTCCTGCAGGTCTCACTGACTGGAAATGAAATATCCAACGGAGGAATTCGAGCGTTTTTAAAAAAAATCATTTATCATTAAGAGAATGGCAAAATAACATACTACTATCCCAAGAGTATTTGATTCTTTGCATGTTCAGTTGAAACAATTTTGATTTTAAACCAAATTATCTACAAAAAATTGTATAACCAAGAGAACATCTTTAAAACTCAAAATACAAACTACTATTTAAATTCCCGTAAATGTAAATATGCATGAATAAACCTGTTACAGCTAATAAATGGCTCTGACAAAGTTGAAGAGATTACAAAATAATTATCTGACTCGTAAAGAAAAAAAATCCAAGCAAACGGAGGGGTGTCTCGGCACCAGCCCCAGAGGTCCCAGTCATACTCCCATCACATCAGCAGTGTGGATGTCAGCGTACAGCTGACACCCCAAAATGCACACTGCACACCGACGGACCCGTTCCTGCAGTGCTGGAGCAGTTCTCGCCGTTATTCCTTTGCAGGGAACCCGGGCTGCTGGGGCAGCCCCACGAACGGGAGCTGACTTTTGCTTGGGGGTTCCGAGCTGGGGAGCCCCTAATCCGCTCGGGGATCGCTTCCCCCTGCCTGGGGCTGCGGAGCGGCAGAACGGCGCGGGGGGGCTCGGGGCGCTCTCTGTCCCCGCACCCAAGGGATTTGTGGTGGCATTGCCCCGGGATGGCGGCGCCTGTCCCGCACCGGCCGCGGCTCTGCGGCCTCAGCGCGGAGCGGAGCGCGGCCCCGCGGGACTCCCGCACGGCCGAGCGGGTGGCGGGAGCCAAAGCCGGGCCGAGTGTGACACCTACCTGCCAGCGCCGGGAGCACCGCGCCCGCGGCCGGCCCTGCGCGGGGCTGCGCGCCCCGGGCCCCGCCGGGAGCGCCCCAGAGCGCGGGCCGGGCACCGCGGGGCCGCCACCGGGGCCGGGCAGCGGGGCAAGGCAAAGGCAAAGGGGCCGCAGCCGCCCCCGCCGCACCGAGCGCCTTGGCCCGGGCAGCCCCGGCTGCCGCCGCAGCACCGCCGCTGCAGCGACGCGGGCTAAATCTGGCAGAAAATCGAACTCATTAGCAAAGTTCACCAGCTGATTGCTTTGCATAAAACACGACACTGATTGGAAGTAATTAGGTTAAAAGATGGGACTGCGCTTCGATTTGGTGTTTCTAACAAGTGCTTTTGTGCGTGGCCTGATTTAAGCCTTCACCTCTGGGAACAGCGTCCCTGCCGCTCCCGGCCCCGTCCCGCCGCCGCCGCCGCTCGCCTGTCCCGGCCCCGCCGGCGGCTCTCGCCTCCGGAGCCCCCGACCTCTTAAAAATTTCCTGCCACTTCCAAAAAGGCTTCAGGTACTACTGAGAGGTCCTAAAGGGAGCCCCGCGTCTCCTTTAAGATATGTTTTTATTTTTCCGCAGCTATGCACGTATCTGCCCGTTGCAAAAAGAGAGTGGTTTTGATTCTGTTAAAAATCTCTTTTAATTAAATATTTGCATTTTACAAAGGCGGCTGCAGGTTTGGGTTTTTTTAAATCTAATACGTATAACCTATTTCCTTTTTTTTGTCTCGTTTTTGAATTATAGTTTAACTCACACTCAAGGAAAAAAAAAACAATAGGCATAAAAAATTAAATTAAACTTGTATATATATATTTTAAAACTATGAAACAATTCGGAAAAAGACACAGAAATGTATATATTTATATTACGAAAACAACATTAATGCCTGTACAGTTGTCTTGATTTCATAATTTACTTCAAAGATACTGTATTGTCAATTTAAATACAAAAAAGCTACATTAAATATACAGAATAAGATTTAATACAAATCTTTCTTCTTTGTGTGTGTGAGAGAGAGCGTGTCACTCGTTTGCTTTTCACTTGCTTAAGACATTTCTGGGCGGTTTCCACCAGCCATTACAAATAGACTCTATAAACTTTTGAAGAGGGGCTGGGAGGGAGGGGGGAGCTGGTCTTTTTCTGTTTGTTTTGTTTTTCTTTTGGTACTGGAAAAATAACTGCCAAAGCAATTTATTATTTCTCTCAAATAAATTAAAAAAGGGGAGAAAAAATAAAAGGAACAAAACCACAGTCCCAGGAGGGGATAGGGAGGAGAAGCCGATATTAAATGTTGGACATACCTTTCTTCAGTTCGTAAGGTGAGTCTTTGCAAAGGTCTACTTGGGACTGGCTCCTGATCATTTTAGTGTCTTTAGCCAGGCTCTCGGCTCTGCTGAGGACAGTCTGATTTAATCCATTGAAGTGGGCGCCGGGGGCGGCGGCGGCGGGGCCGCCGGCGGGGTGCCCGTGCAGGGCCCCGAAGGAGCCGTAGTTCGTGTAGCCGGGGTAGAAGGGCGCCGTGTAGTAGAGCGGCCGAGGCAGGACCGCCCCGTTGGGGAAGGGGCACTGCGCGGCGGGCGAGCGCGGCCGCGGCGGAGAGCGGGACGGGCCGCTGCCGCCCAGCACGGCGGGGCCGGGGGGCGCCGCCTCGCCGCCGGCCTCCTTCGCCTTGTCCGCCGAGGTGGCGATCTCGGCCAGCGACCAGAGCTTGGGCTTGGCGAGGGCCGCCTGCTGCGGCGAGTGGATGACAGAGGCGCCGGTGGCGGCGGGCAGCAGCGGGTGCAGGTCGGCGGAGTGCGGCGGCCCGGCGGCGGCGGAGGGCGGGCGGTACGGCGGGGGCTCCTCGCGGCCCGCCGGACACGGTCCCAGCGGGGAAGCGCCGGGCGCCTTGAGGGGGCCGGGCGGCCCGTCGAGCCGCTCCTCCGCCAGCTCTTTGCAATCCGAGTCGCTGAGACCGCTCTCGGCCTCCCGGGGGCCGGGGGACTCCTGGAGGCGCTCGCAGCCCGGCGCTGCCTTGGGATCCGCCGCTCCTGGTAGGGGGAGAAAGGACAGGGGTGGGGGGGCAGCTCTCGGTCTCGCCCTGCGCCCCCAAACCCGCCCACCCACTTCGCCGCCCACCCTTCGGTCCCCGCCGTGGCCAGGCCCGCGGCGCTGCCCGCCGGCTCCCCCCGCCGCGGCTGCACGCTCGGGGGAACAGGCCGCCCCAGCACCGCTGCACCGCTCCAGGGCAGCCCCGAGGGCGCGGCCGCGCTGACCCGGCCGAGCCCGCTGTCCTACCTGTGTCCGGAGTCCCGGGGTCCCCCTTCTCCTCCAGTTTCTGGGGCTCGTCCTCGTCGTTTTTCTCCAGGTCGATGTTTTCCTCTTCCTCCTCGTCCTCGCTGCGGTTTCGTGGGGTCCAGGTCATTTTGTTCTCCTTCTTGAGCCGCCGCCGCGCGTTGGCGAACCAGGTGGAGACCTGGGTGAGGGTCATTTTGGTGATGATGGCCAGCATGATCTTCTCGCCCTTGGTGGGGTAGGGATTTTTCCGGTGCTCGTTGAGCCAGGCCTTGAGGGTGGCCGTGGCGTCCCGCGTCGCGTTCTTGCGGTACGCGGGGTCCCCGTAGGGGTAGGAGCCGAGCGGCGCCGCGTACGGGTGGTACCCCAGGGAACCGGCCATGCCCGGCGTGTGGTCGTAGGGCGAGCCCTGGGGAGAGAGGGGACAGCGGCCCGGAGGGGCGAGGTCAGCGGCCGTGGGGCGGCAATGACAGGGCAAAGGCAGCACCAGGGCCTGCCCGCAGCCCTTGCCCGCGCCCCGCCGCCGGGCCCTGCCCGGCTTGTCCCCGGGTTCTTTCCCGGGAGGAAGGGCCCTGGGGGCTCTCTGGGGCCCGTAGTCTCCGAGCCCAGGAGATCGCCGGCTGCTTGCAGCAATCCAGCGGTTCTCCCCCAAATGCAGGAGCGGAAAAGCAAGTGGGCAGCGCGGCGTGGGGGCGGACAGCGGCAGGGGGACCGGAGCCTTCCCCCCGCCCTGAGATCGCGGCAGACAACCTGCCGGGCCCAGGCGGCCTGGGCCGCTCCTCCCTGCCCAGGGACGGGAGGAGGAAAAAATAAAAGGAAGAAGAAAAGAGAGAAGAAAAGAAGATAAAAGGGAAACAAAAAAGGGGGAGAAGAAGGGCAAAAATAAAAAGGCAAAAGAAAAGATACGGAAAAAGGAAAGAAGGAACTGTAAAACTCTGCCCTAAACACAGACGAGAAGCTGAGCCAAAGTCGCCGGGTTTTGGGGGGAACTGAGGGGCGTTGGCTGTGGCCGCAGCCCTGCGGTGTGGATCTCCCGCACTCGCACTGGCCCCGCGGTGCCCCGCGGGCGCGCACGGCGGCGCAGTGCCCTGCCTTCCCCTTCCCTTCCCCGCGCAGCCCCGCGGAGCAGCTCGCGGCCATGGGATTAGAGCTCTGCAATATTTAAGCCTAATTATCGCCGGGCAGGGGAAAGTTGCCTGGATTTATCACCCGGATTTCTCCCATCGCCGACCCGTCCTGAATTCATTCCCTTTTCAATCACAACAAACTAATTGTTGCAGAACTATGATTGGTGGTTTTTACACATTTATTTTTTTTTTAAGGGAATGAAACCGGTTCCCGCCTGCCATGGTCCTGCTCACCCGGGCCGTGCCGGCGGCTCCCCCCGCGCCCGGCCCTGCCCGCCGCTGCCGCCAGCAACTGTGAGGCAGGGCACGGCGGCGATGCGGGAAAGTTGGGCGGCGAGGCGATGAGCCGCGCTCCCTTTTGTCCCCGAGATCTCAAAAATAAAATGGGAACAAAAAGCAGGCCCGGGAGGGGGGGACAGGCGCCCACGGGATGCCGTCGTGCCCGGCGCGGTGTCGGCTGCCCGCGGCTGCTCTTACCACGTAGGAAGTGAAGGCGGCGGCGGCGGCGGCGGCCGGGTCGGTGCCGTACTGGAGGTGGGAGTTGTAACCCGGGGAAGGGGCGGTAAAGGCGGTAGATCCGGCATAAGGGGAAAAAGCGGAGCCCGAAGAAGATCTCCCAAGTTCATCGGTCCTGGGTCCGGAGATCACGCTGGTGCTGTACGCCGGGCAGGAATAGAGAGCCAAGGACGCTGACGGCTGGTACAAGTAACCCTGAGGATACGACATGGCCAGGCGCGCACATATACCCGGGAGCCCAAGGCGCCGGGAGGGAGCCGCCGCGCTGCCGGGCTGGGGCGGCTGCGGCCGGGGCTTCGCGGGCGCCTCTCCGCCCTCGCCAGCTGGGCAGAGGCGGCACCTTGCTCTGCGCCGGGGCTGCTGCTCCGCTTTCGCCTGCAGCCGGGCACCGCTTCCTCCTTTTTCTCTCCCCCTCGCTTTCCCCTCTTTCCCTCCCCCCCTCCTCTCTTTCTCTCTCTCTCCCCCTTGCACTGGGGGGCTTTTTTTTCCCCCCTTCCTCCTCGCTCTCGCTTTCCGAAGGGTCCTGCCAAGATGCTAAGTTGGAAATTGCAGCTCCTGACGCCTTCAGCACGGCCCGGCGAGGCTCCTCCTTCGCGGGGTGTTGTCAGTGGAAGGACTGGCAGGACCCCGCTGGGCTGCCGCGGCCGGGCCCAACCAGCGGGAGGGCTCCGCGCTTTCCTGGCCCTCCCCAGCGCTCAGAGGCTCAAGTGCGCCGGCTCCTGGATTGCAGTCACCTCCGAGCCATTTAAGATGAGCTCCAACTTTCTGCATGTGCTAAATACCGTGCGGAGCCGCGTTGCGCCGGAATGCAAGCCAATCAGTATATGAAAAAAAAAATAGATCTTTAATAAGATTTATTAGCCGCCCGGCTCCCCCTCTTCCACAGCCACCCCTCCTCGTGCTCTCTGCCCCTGCCCCTCCCTCCGCTAAATCATTGGAGGTGGGATATACGGCGGACTGCTGGTGCTGTTAGTTTTGATTTTCTTAACAAAAAAGGAGGTTTTCGTCGGGGAAGAGCCGCAGCCCTGTCCATTCCCTGGGCTGCTCGGCCGGTCCCTCCCGCGGGCAGGGGCCACCCCGCCACCGGACCTGTTGCGGCGGCTGTGCGGGCGGAGCGGCGGCGGGGTCCGGCTGGAGCGGGGATCAGCTTCGCGGAGGGCTCGGATTTAGACTCCCAGCGCCGGCCGCAGGAGAAGGGCGATCCGGAGGGGAGCGGAGGGGGCTGAGATGGGTCCGCAGACACCGCTCAGAGCGAGGGTTTGCCCGCGGATCTAAGGAACACACCGGGTGTCCTCCCCCCGCCCTCGGCTCAATGAAGGGTCGAGGCGAAAGCAGATTAAAACCATATGAACCGGGATAAATCCCTGCCGATCAGAAGATGTAATCTCCTGTGATTCCATCAGATATATTTCTCAATAGAAACATATCCCGATTTATTCCCTCCTCGCATATTTTTTCCCTTGCAGTTGAGGAAAGGAGCTGCTCCAGCGGCCGCGGACCCCTGGCCATCGGGATCCGCCGTGCCTTTCTCGGTCGAGGGAAGGGGGAGATAGCATAAGATTTATATTTTCAGAATTAATTTTATTTTGTAACTTTTGCATTTCCCGACCCCAATGCTCTCGCCGCGCTCCCCCGCGGGACGTATGCGAAGACGCGAGGAGCAGGGCTGTGTTTTAAAACGGGCAGGCCGGGGCAGGAGCTCCCCGCGTCGCCGTGGAGGCGACACCGACACCGCCCCGCTTTCTCCGTCCCTCCCTCCCTCCTTCTCCGGGGCTCCGTCCCGGCGGCAGCATCCACAGCCCCCAGCCGGGCGCAGGCTGGGACTCGCCGAGCGGCCGCGCTGCAGAGCCGGGGCTGGGCGGGAAGGGCGCGCTGTCCGCGCTGCCTTCGGGGGGGACGCGGCAGGACCGCGGCCGGCGGGGCGGGCGCTGCCCGCCGTACAGCAGAGTCACCCCCGTCCCCTGCCCTGCACTACAGTACCCATCAGGCCGCGGCCCCGCCAGGCCCGCCCCCGGCCGTCCCGGCGCATGACTGGCTGTGCCCCCGCCAGCGGCGGGCGCTCCGCTTCTTCTACGGGCCCGCGGAGCTGTCCCTCAGCGCGGGGTGTGGAGGGGCGGCGGCGGCAGCACGGGCGCGGTTGCGGCGGAGTCCGGAGGCGGCGCTGACAGGACGGCGCGCGGAGGCGCTGCGGCCCGCGGCTGCCGCCCCCGGCCCGGAGCGGCACGGCCCGGAGCAGCCCGGCCGCGCTGAGCCCGGCCCGACCCGGCTGTGCTGATCCCGGCCCGGGGCAGCCCGGCCGCGCTGAGCCCGGCCCGACCCGGCTGTGCTGATCCCGGCCCGGGGCAGCCCGGCCGCGCTGAGCCCGGCCCGACCCGGCTGTGCTGATCCCGGCCCGGGGCAGCCCGGCCGCGCTGAGCTCGGTCCGGCCCGGAGCAGCCCGGCCGCGCTGAGCCCGGCCCGACCCGGCTGTGCTGATCCCGGCCCGGGGCAGCCCGGCTGCGCTGAGCCCGGCCCGACCCGGCTGTGCTGATCCCGGCCCGAGGTGAGGGAGCGGGGCCCGGGGGCCGCTCTGGCGCTCGGTGCCGGCGCTGCCCCGCCGCGGGGCGCCCCCTGACGGGCGGCGCGGTTCGACCCCGGCCCCGCTCTGGTCCCGGCCGCGCCGGGCGGGACTGGCGGGGCCGCACCGGGCTCGGCTCCTCCTCGGCTGCTGCCGAGCCGCGCTCCGTGTGGCCGTTCCCGCCTCTATCCTCTTGCATTTCCCTCGCCCCCCGTTTTGTTTTTGTTTTGATTTTTTTTAAATTTAATTTTTTCATGTGCGGTGTGCGGAATTTCGTCTGTTTAAACTCCACGTGGTTTGCCCCGGTAAACGGGACGGGTCCGTCCCCGGCTCGCACGCTCCCTTACATGCTCAATCCACACAGGTGTGCACTTTCATCAGTTTTCGACTGCACGGTGTCACCGGTATTTGTCCCCGGCTTCATTATAGCGATCGCTCTGGAGCACTGCATTTCTTTCTCCACTCGAAAGCTCTTCTGTCATAATCCTCTGACAATCCCCCTTGTTCGGGGAGTGAGATATTATCTGGTCAAGTTTTATACATTTAACATTCATTTTACATGTGACTAGAATAACTAACTGTTTTTCTGTGCTCCTTTCTTTGTAGGAAGAAGCAGAAGTTTTAACCATCTTCCCATGGCATCTGACTTTTTTGAAGAGGAGGTAAGGTTAACGTCATGTAAAATTACCCTCTTTATTTCTGATGTTCCACTAATCTTTCTTCTGTAGGCATACATTTTGGAAACTGTGGTGAGTTCATGCATACTTTCATGCCTTGCAAACATAATACCAGAGCTGATTAATAAACGGTAGTGATAGGACTCTTATGCCGTCAGGATTGTAAGTGCCTATCAAACTGACATTCTCACTACATTATGCCACTATTATATTCTTTGCAGTTTTAAAAGAACTGTAGATAATTATTCAAGATATTGAAACATTTAGTTTATAGTTCTATTGCTGTGGTTGTCACCTTCACTTTATATCAAATTTGAGACTCATTTCTTAAGGATGTCTCTATTTTCTGCTTTATTTGCACATTGATAGCTTTACTGAATGACTAGTCACAGCAACTTTTTCCTCTGATAGCAGCATATTAAAATGTGAAAGCCTAAGACTAATCTGCTTTGCAGGACTTTTCAACCACTTGCTGGAAGGGAAATAGTTTGTTTCAAGACTCTTATGTTGTTCATCAGTGCTGTTAACAAATGTGGGGCTTGAGGATACATTTGCTGCTTCTCTGCATTTTTGCTGAAGGTCCGTGCATTTGAAGGTATGGATGAGTTCTCGGCATTAGGAGTTTGTGCATTTTGCAGTTGCCCATGAAACTGTAACAGTGCAGGTTGATATTAAAATTCTGGACTGTATATTTTTCTCATAATTTTTTTGAATATAAATTGTTAATGCAATAGAAAAAATGATTGCCCTTAAAATCTTATTTAGTAGCGGGAAAGATTTACAGTCTGGCTGTGCACTGTTCACGTTATTTAAATTTAGGCATGTGAATTTAGATTCAGCTTCTATAAATAAATAATTAAAATCCCTATTTTTATAGCCTTCAGTCTGTTCTGTTGGTCCTGCAAAGCTGTTAAAAGGGTTATTGGTTAGTTTAGTAGTTGGACTCCAGTAGGGTTTTTGGTATGAGAGGAACTTGGATTTGAGATGACTGCACAAAATGTGACCCAAAATATAGCAACACTTGGATTTGCATATTTGTTTTTACTATGCTGGTTTCTTTTGCATGATTTCATTTAGATTGTGCAAACAGGGTACAGCATAAAATGGCTTAATAAATCAGGGCATGAATGTACAGCAGGGATCAGCTGAGAATATTTTCTTTCTGGGAGAAACAAATGGAAAGAGGCAGAATGATCCTAAAAGTAACAGCAAACTATAGTTTGAAAGTACAGCTCTTGGTAGGCTCTAACTGTAAGTGGTTTGGTTCCAGGTGGCTTATAGTGAATGGAGTTAAACTTGGCTATCTTGGATATGATACACCTTAATTTAATTAATTTAATAGCTACTTTCTGTTGAAACTTTAAAATCTAACGATCCTGTTTTTATTGCAGTCCTTAAAGATCTAATCGTTCTTCTGTGTGTCTGAGATGTAAAACTTAGTGCAATCAGAGGCAACAGATTGGTTCCCTCATATGATTTTGTTGGGTTTTTTTGAGAGTACTTAAAAGATTATGATGGATAATGCTGTCTTGCCAAAGAATGCCGACACAGGTGTTCATCATTATCTTAATTAAGATCCTGAGAAAATGTCATCTTTCGGCATGAATTATGAAGGGAGATGCATTAGGAGATCATTTCAACTTTTTTTTCTTTTTTGTTTTTCTTTTTACAGGGGTAGATGAGAAGGAGGCTGTTTTCTCAAAACCTTTTTGATATTTCTTTATCAGAATACCTGACCTTAGACAGTGAATTTGTTTCTTCAGTTCAATTTGGGACAGTATTACCCAACAATTATGTACATGATGCTAAAGGGAATCCTCTTAAAGAAAAAAAATTAAATAGTAATTCCCCTACAAGATACCTTGTTTCATTTAAAGCTGTCCTATTAAAAAAAACCTGTGAGACTCAGATGGTAGGGGAAATTGCTGCTGGAAACATCTGATAAGAGATGTTTCATACAGTATATTTTGAAGTATTAACAACTCATAAGAGAAAAATAAATACACGTGAATATTCATTCTTTTAATTAGGCATGAAGAGAAAATTTTCTTTCTCATTTTGCACTACCATAGAAGTAAAACTAATTAGTGTGCATAGAGGAGGGAGGGGCCTGTGTATTTCTATGTTAAATCAATACATTATTAACTGGGCAAGAGCTAAAAAAAATGCATGTAAAATATTGGCTGTGAAACTTCGAGGCCCTTTCCTGCAGACACTGCTGCTGCTTCCCTCAGGCGCCGTGCTGGGAGTTCCAGGTGCAGTGGAAGTGCTGGTGTTTTGTGGCTCTCAGCCTGGGTAAAGGAGGAGCTCTCTGGGCAAGACACCCTCAGTGCTCTGTTGTTTCTTATTCCTGAACTTCCTCTGCCTGAGATGCTCCTTGTTCACACTCTGTGTTTGTGGTCTGAGAGAGAGGTGTAAACTCGTGAACACCTAGAATTTCTCTTCTGTGCCTAGCATTTGGCTATTAGGTAGCTTAGAGTTTTGTTTTTCTCTCCAAGCCTTTCTATTTTAAATCACTTCTTGTCGGCTAAAAGAAGTGTGATTATCAGTTCCAGTGTTTTTTTGTTTTTTTTTAATTGTTTCAGCAGCCTTTTTAGTGTGTGGAATAAAATACAGAAGTGCAGCTGACAAGTCTTTCAAGCACCTAGTTATTGTACTGAGCATGTAACTCCAAAGATCTTGACAGTATCATGGGAGAACCTGAAACTGCATTTCAGTTTCCTTGAAGTTTCCTGTAATTAACTTAAATGGCATTATTTGCTTGAATTTGTTGGTATAGTATGGACTAAGTTAAGAATGTCTTTAGGGTTTATTTTACTTACAGTTCCATGGACATATGCAGAAAATAGACTCTGAGTGAAAAATGAAAAACTGCTTTCTTTCATGTCTAGAACAAGTTTTTCACTTAAAGCCAGCCACATCTCCTGTTAGTTGGCTCTTAGAGCAAATGAGGAGCAGCTCAGTGGGAAGGATGGCCGTGGCTCCCTGTGCTGTTTTATGGGATCTACATGAGCCCATAACTTCCCTCATGGTAGCAAATTCCCTTTTGCCTGCAGGCTCTGCAGTGTGGTGGGATCTCCTGCAGCTGGAATCTGGCCTTCAGTGTGGGTGTCAGAGATGAGTGTCTTAATAGCAGCGTTGTGTTCCAAAGATTTTGTGCTTTATCTGCTTTACTTACATATATTTGCAGTCCTTATGGCTGGTGTTTGCAGGAGCTCAGCAGTACCTCTCTGAGGAGAAGCATAAAGCCAGGTAGCATTTCTGGCCTCTCACCCAAGGAATTCTTTTTAACAGTTCATAATTTCTGGGATTTTATTAGAGCTTTTTAGTCTGTATTCCGTAATGTGAGTGGTGCAGATGTAGATGATTCTTGAAGCTGTTTTTTGCAGATTAAAGTGAATGTATTTTTATAACCAGCATTTTTTTCTTTTTTTTTTTCTTTTTTTATTATTAAATCATTGCTTGAGGAGAAAAACAAACCCTATTCACCTTTCAGGGTGAATATGGATCACCATAACAGAGTTTACTGTACTAATAAACATGTGACTGATTACTCTCCTGCTCTTCTTGAAGGAGTTGCACCTTTCTGAGCAATTTCTTTTTTCCCAACAGAGCAAAAATGAGCTTTTTTTTTCTTGTAAGCACATATTTTTCACAGTACTTTTTAGCATTTCTAGCTCAGATGACGAACACAGCATTTACCTCTGAAATATTCTCTGCTGACACCTACAGAAATTTTTATGCCCTTCAGATTTAATTTTGTGTAAAATAATGCATGGTATAATATGTAGGTCCCGTGTTTTCAATTAAGCTGTATTAGGTAACTATGCTCTTCTTTCATATCCCATAGCAAAGTATCAATATCCAGATGGCAGTGTGCTGGGATAAAAGATAGCTACAGGCTTGGCTGCTACTGTAAAGCCAAGAACAAACATTTTAGCCTGTGTGATAAATAAAACCTAGGTTGAGACTCTCGGCGTATTGGAGTTGCACTAAATAATTCTACAGTGCTGTTTATTACTGGTTTCATTGGATAATATGCAGCTGTAAAACCTGCTTGAAGCTTTTATTAAGAATACTCTGTCATTATAAAAAGGTGCCTATGACTTCTTTATGATATTGGCAGTGTGAGAATTGCTTTGTTTGTGCTGACTTTCTGGCTTTTATCTAGGAAGGACCTTGCTGTCTCCCAGCTCCTGTGGGCATTAGGTTTCATGAATGTCTCTTGGGAAGGGGACAGCTCTGTAGAGCCTAAGTTTCAAAAGTAATTTTAAAGGTATTTTTTTCCTTTATGCTTTTTCTTAAGTTTATTTCAGTATTAAATTTATTGCTTCAGTTAAAGTTCAGCTGATATTCCCTGTAATATACACTGTGCTGCTGTGTCCCTAAGTAAAACTTAAACTGAGGTCATCCAGGTTATCCATTCTTTGGGAGGAAGCTGCAGTAGGGTGGAGAGGCTTTTAGGCTGGCTGAGAAGGGATTGGAAAACTTAATAGCAGGCAAGGGGCTAGACCTGGGTTTGTTTTCTCCTTGCATTCCTGGCACATCCTATGACCTAGATTTGTTCGTGTAACCTTGGCCTCAGTTTACCTAACAGGAACTCTGCTTGTCTCAGAAGTGTTCAGATGGAAATTGGTGTCCATGCTCATATAATTGTTAGACTGTTGTGTTTTTGAGCAAGTGGTCAATGCTGTCACTATGACATCAGCAAAATGCCATTAAACTACCCCATTTCTCAGATCTTGGACTTCCACAGGCACCTGTTCATGGTGCACCTCTTGGAACGTGCAGGATTGAACACCATCCAGTGGGATGTGGCACTAACATAGTGTCTGTGGGATTTAAAGATACAGGACCAATGGGTGAAGAAACCCTTGCATTGCTCAGTCTGTAATCCTTGTTTGTCAGAGAAACATGCTGTCTGAATGAGTGACAAATACTGTGTTTTTGTTCCAGCCCCCATTCTCCAAATATCCCTTTTTTTTTTTTGTCTTTCCAGATTGCATCCAAGAGAGAAGCAGTGAGATGCACAGTGGGGAAAATGAAGCCAGCAGTCCATCCTATCCTGTACCTACCTGAATATGGGAAGTGACCCAGTAGAAAGCCAGAATGCAGCTGGGCTTGCAGTATTTTTAACCATATTAAGTCCTGTTCAGAGTTAATGGTAAGTAATCTGCTATGAGTATGATATGATTCATTAAGCAAAGCATTAGAGCTGGGGCACTTCCCTTTGTGGTGCTGGGTTTAGTCACTTACAAAATGCAGAATTAATGTTTCCAGATGCATCAACTTTATTCCATTTCTGTTGAGAAAATTGCACAGTGCATGTAATATTGTGCACATATGTTGTTTTTTTCTGTTTTTGTTATCTCCAGATGAGCTCAGTGAGATGGTCTCAGCAATGCTGAAGAAGGGAAGGACAGAATTGGAAGGCAGGAGCTATTTCAAAGCAGCATTCTTCATCTTTCTGTAATGCCCAAACAGGAAGACTTTATAAACTTCATTAGGTAGAGTATTGCTAATAGTGCCATGTCAGTAATGTTGCATGATGTAATATGGCATTGCTGTGTTGTTTAGTGATCATGTGGAGCTGCATTAAATAAATGAACATATGCCAGTGACTTAAATGAGCATTATAAATGAGAGCAGTAAGTGGAGAAGGTGGGTACTAGAGGAAATGCTCACAGCTTCTTCAAATCCACTGTCTTTCTTTTTTCAGCTCTTTGCATAACCAGTAGTGCTTTTGTTTCTTGATAGAGATATTAAAAAACACCCAAAAAATAAACAACATCTTTTCATTGAAGAAATTGAATCTAGTTAAACTTCTTAACCAGAAAGACTTCACAGTCCTACTAGCTGTTAGAGCATCTTAATGCTTTGTCCAGCAGGAAATTGCACTCTCAGTGCTGACCTATTAACATCTGTAGTGCAGCAGCATGTGCTGCTCTTGCTCCTCAGGGCTTGTGAAATGTCTGCTGTGGCACAGCCCTCTGTGACCTCTTGCATTGAAGGATGGAATTTGTGAGTCCTTTTCTGTCTGGAGCTTGTGGGAGCTCCCTCCTGAGCCAAATAGTTCTGAAATACTGCAAAAAAAGATCTGACAGTGTTGTCTGGGAGATGTGACTGACTTAATTATTATTAACATTTATTAAGTGCCTTACAATGGAGTAGAAGAGCCATTGCCTTCCTTTTTACAAATAGGAGAGCTGGCATGTAAGGAAGAATGAATCTCTTCTATCTTCTGCAATTCTTGACCCACCTAATTAGGTGATTGTCACAAGAAATGAGAAGCTGGCTCAGGGGAATGGCACAGGGGGAAGCTGCCGGCACGTTCTGCGCGCTCTGCGCTTCCCCTCGCACAATGGCTCAGCCTGGGGAGCAGGGCTGCCCTCTGTCACTGTCCCTGGGCCAGGGAGGGCGTGTGAGGGGGCTGAGGAGCCTGGGGCTGTCTGTTGGATAGCGTCATTACAGATCTCATCCAGGGAAAAAGTGGGGAGCTGCAACTCATTTCTAGGAGCTACTTTGGTTTTTAGCAATTGCTCACCCACTGCCTCCTCCCGCTTCCCTGGGCTGTGGAGTGGCCTTTCCCCACAATAAGCTGATTTTCTTCATGGCTGATAGTTACACTTAGCCTCTAAGGCACTAACTGCTTCTTTAAGACTTCAGTTTCTTTTTTTTTTTTTTAATAATTTATTTTGCTGAGAAAGGGAATCTGTCCAGCTGCTACAAACAATAGTGGTTTTGATGTATATCAATAAAGAGTTAGAGATGTATGTTTTCCAAGTAGAAGATAAAGAGACTTAAAGCCTGCTTTAAAGGAAGGCAAACCTTGGAGAGGTTTACTTAGATGTACAATATGCCCTATTCTTTGATTTTTAAAAACAGTATTAAGGGATTTTTTCAAGAAAAGAGGAAATAATTTCATCTTTTTGGTTGCATTTTTTTCTTAGTCTCACAGTTGTAAGATAAATATTCAGAATTAGGAGTTGCTGAGGTTAATGTGATTAAAATGAGTATGTGATAACAGGCTCTGCACATTAAAGATTAAGAGCTCAAATTATAGACTCCAGAGGGAAACACTCCATGAGCATTTGTAAATTTTTTTTGTGCAAAAAATACAGGCTTGGGCCTGTGGTTGCAGTTGCACAAAAGTTTTATCCTGTTTTATCTGCAGAGAATTCTTTTAAACACTGTAGTGTTGGGGTGAAAATGTGGTGAGGTGGGGGGACAAATGAGGAAATAATTTTAATGTAAGCATAGATGTAACTCTGTAAAAATAAATTAGTTTTACACAATTTATTCACATTTACAAAGGTCAGTTTATAGTATTCTGAGTGCAGTAGCTAATTCTTTATGTATAAATTGATCCTTTATACAGATGTAATTCCATATACAACATTTAATCTTTGAATGCAAGTTGAAAATATATTAGCAATTAATTTATGTAGGTTATGACTTTCTTTCGTACATACTTTGCAGTGGTTCCTGCCCTAAAGTTGAGTCAGTGTGTGCTTAATGAAAATTAGATGTGAAATGTAATATGTAGAGGACAAAGAAGCATTGAAATCCTTATTGCTCTTAAAAAGACAAAGGTACCTCAGATAATTTTCCTTTCTTAATCTCTTAAGAATTTGATGCATAATTCTGTTATGAGCAATTTGGAGTGAATAAAATATTTTTAGAGGTAGTATTAGTACCAGATATTATTTCTCACCTTTTATGAGGCATAGTTTGGTTTTAAAATTCAGAGTGCTTTGCATTTTGAGAGGCTCATTTGTAGGCAGTCTTCCACTGAGAAGGAGAAGCACCTTGGACGTTTGTGGAGGGGCAAGCCTTGTTATATCTGTGAAATTTGCTAATGTTGCAACCATTGAAATAGAGTGTTTGTTTACATAACAGCAGTGGCATTTCTCCTCCTCTTCCTTGTGGTTTTGTCCAACTAGATGTTATGAGTGGCAGTTGCAGTGACTGCTAAGTGTTTAAATGATGACACCATTATGTGAGGTGATTTTGAAATGAGAGATTCCAGCCAAGAATTACATCTGCTCTCATCTCCTTCAAATCATACTCTCTGGCTGTGCAGATTATGATTGATTTGTTTGTGACAGATTGCAGGAAACAGTCATTGATTTTTCAATATTTTACCTTAAAATTATTTACAGTTGTAACCAAGGGGAGGTATTTCCATGGGCTGTCAGCCCCTGAAAGACTGGGATAATATTCCCTGCTCCCTGACAAGACAAATTACCCGTAATGAGTGCAGTAGCTGAAGGGTATACTTTTATTTTAAAATATGTCAATAACCCAGTGACTAAACGAATATTGATTCAGCATAATGAAGCCTGAGTAATGTGAAAATGAGCTCTTCAAGGAGCATGGTAAAGACTTTCTTTTTAGCTTGTAGCAAGAAGCTTTTCATTCTTTACTGTTAGGTAGTTGAAATGTGCAGTCTTAAACAAGTCATCCTTGAACATTGGTAATAAGTGGAGTAGTGTAACAAAAGAACTTCAGGGTTTTTTTTCTGTTTATTTTTTCTTTTTTATTTTCTCCAAGTTGTTTTTTCTTCAATATGTTTCAGTAGATTAAACACAGGAAAATGCAAGTTATCCAGGGCACAGATAGAATTACTATAGGTGTAAATATCTTTTGCAGTAATATTCTTCGGCTAGCCTAATGGCATTTTTAATGTGGAATCTCAATATGGGCATGGGAATATATCTAAATAAACTGTAGATTTAATTTCCTATTATTGACTTTTTGACATACTGATGTGTGTTCTGTGTGATCAGTGTAATATTCTTGTCCTTCAACATTTTAGAATGGCTGGTTTATGAGCACCTAGACATACTGTGGTATAAAACTTAGTTACCATAATGCACATTTTTCTTTCCATAACATATAATATTGCATGTTTCTTACCACATGAGAATTGTGAAGCAGTAATTCATTTAAATTACAGTAATTTATGCAGTGCCATAGGTGTGGTGTGGAAAAGCATCTAATGGATTAATACAAATGTACTCAAATTGTTCAGGGTAAGGATTAAAGACCATGTTGAGGTACAATTTTTTTAAACATTAGAAGTATTGAACACTAAAAAAACCCCCACCCTATCATGTGAAAGGATCAATTGGTCATTTGTATTCAAGAGCATCGTGCAACATGGGGAAGGCTCTGCAGAAGCTCTGGGTATAAACAGCCGTGTAATCCAGACATAGACAAAAAGATATTTTCTTGGGCTGTTTGTGTGTAATGTGTCAATTATGAAATAATGTCATAGCCAGAAGCATTTAGTGAGCACGTTTGGGCATGAAGACGACTTTTCTTATTTTCTGAGGACTAACTTCAATTGCATCCAACTAGCTTGTGAAAATCTTCAGAAGGATGTTTTCCTATCAGCACACAGGTGATTTTTTTCCAAATGTCATTCCTTTAGCACAGCTAGAAACTATTTCAGGAGGCACTTGAGAACCTGTGGCATTGAGAGTTAAATGGCAACCCTGGAATGTGAGATATGTTCCTGTTTTTAATTTGCTAGTTTTCAGCAAAAAAGTGTGATGTACGTTTGAGTGGGTTACAACTAAATAATTGTAGTGCATATTTCTGAAATATTGGAGGATATTAATATTTTTTAATAAACTGAAATATATAGCTGTGACAACAGGAGAATTTGGGGCTCTTGTAAATGTTGCAAGAGATCTACAAATGTTCCAGTGTTGAACCTTAACTTCCTGCTCAGTGACATTTCACACACCTCAGGTTCTCTGCCTGTTCTTTGTTTCTGTACCTTTTTATTTCTTTGGCCAACAGCAGGAGATGGAAGGGGAGGATTCTTGTTCAGTAGCTTTCCCACAGTAGCGAGGAAGAGGGAGACTGTTCAGGGCTGGGTGCCAGCTCTGCTGTAGACTGAAGGGCAAATAAATGTTTGTTTTAACAACATCTCCTTTTCCTGGATAACACTGCATGAGCTCATGGTACCAAACTGAGTAACAGCAGATCTCTGCTTGCAAGCCAATGGTATTTTTCACTTGTGAGACAGGCAACAACTCTGGCTTTGCTGCCTTTCCCAATGATGAGTTTATTTATTGAATATCTGACATTCCAGCTCAGGCCTGAACCATGTGCTTGGCACTAAAGGCAAATGGTGTGTTTCTGGCTTTTTATTTTAATTTGTGGGTGATACTGGAGATGTCTGACGATGGTGCCTTGGAAACTCTGCAGTTTATTAATACATCTTTCTGTGTTAGAACTGTGACAATTGTTAGTCCATTTTTATGGAGGAGAAAATAAAAACCTCAGACAAAAAAATTCCTAAATTATTAATTGGTTAAAAGTTCTGGTGTCATTTGGAATCTCCTAGGAGCATAAGCCCAATTGCTGTTCAGTTAGGTAGAAGTAGAAAACACTGTAATTAAGATCACGGGTAGAGAACAGAGTAATATAATTTGTGGCTGAGATGAGGCTATTGGTCAGTCATGAAGGGCTCCTGTTTAGGGGCTGTATGTCCCTCAGCACTCAGCAACTTGCTAATTTTGACCATTTCAGTCCATATCACAGTGAACACAGTGCATCAGAATGTTCTTGTAGGTGGTTTTGTGTAACAATTCAGATCTTGATTCCATTATGAACAAAGTAGCAACCAAAACCAGTGGTGGATTTATAAATTTTTTTCCTGTTTACTCAGCCTCTGTGTTATCTATCTGCTCTACAGACCAGCCAACTAAAACAAGTCTAGTTTGAAGTGAGAGATGAGAGCATGCTGTTGTAGGTGATGGAAATTGTGCTTACTGGCTAAGCCTTCTGCATGCTGCCTCCTTCCCATTGCCAAATTACTTATTTGAAATCTAAGAACTAAGGTGTGATGGAATCCAAATCAGAGCAGTCTGCAAGTGGGCAGACAGCTCTATGTAGAATTTGCTCATGTAAATGTCATGATTATTGAAACCAATTCTTTGTGCCCTAAACTGCACTTTGAAGGTGTTGCTTCTTTTTGTTTCAATTTGTGGACAAATTATTGCTTTCCCAAAAGCAATTCCATATATGCAAATATTTTATTCTTTTGGAATGACCATTTTATGTATTGAAAGCTGTCAGTAGTGCAGATAGTATCACAGTCTTTGATGTGTTGGCATATGGCTTATGGTGAACTGTAAGACTGAGGTAACCCTATAAAAACATGTGAGGGATCCAAGATGCTGTGAGAGTCTTGCTTAACTGCAATGGTTAAAATGGCATGGCTGACTTAATGCATGAGTGTTGAAATCTGTGTCTGGAATTATGGAAACAAGTTGAGAAACATGAACAGAATTGATTGTTGATTATTTTCCTTTGTAAGAGCTGGGAAAAGATGTATTGTGCTTTTCTGTGGTCTTTAAAGCCCGCAGTGTCCTTATTTTCTTTTTTTTTTTGTTTTCTTTTGTTAACTTATCTTTTAATATGAAGTGTCATTCCCAAAATGAAGTAGTGTCCTTGGGCTGGTGGCAACAGCTGGAGTTGCAGAATTCATAAATAATTCAGAGAAGTATAAAGGGTAGGGGAATTTTTTTGTCATTTGAATCTTTATTATGTGCACACATTTCATTTTAGATACGGCATCATTTGAATTCATTCAGTATGATGATTGCACTGACCTGTCATATTTATTTTGATGTCCCTTCGAAGGACCATATGCTCTGTCCTCAGCATGAAAATGATGCAAGTTGCAAACTGAAAGGCAGCTCTGTTCCTGTAGGGATGAAGCCCTCACTTCCACTGTCACATCAGTGGATGTACAGCTGCACTGCAGCAGAGAAGGTGGAGTTGTTATGTCAGTGCAGTGACTAAGTGGCAGCGTAGCCTAGCAAAAGGTGGAAAAAAGGGCAAAACCCATTTGCATCAAGGTACTGTATGGCATTGAAAACTCAGCTGTCACTGAGGGCCAGTTGGTGTGAGGAACCTGGCATGTGGAGGGTGGAAAGGATTCAAGCCAGCTAGAAATCTGCCAAGGTGGAGGTGTGCCATGGTAGCTTTAATGTGGGAATACAATTAATTACTCTGTATGTTGGAAATGGGGTTGCCATACACACAACCTCCTGGGGTTGCTCGGGCCTTAGTCTGGATATGCAAGGCTCAGAGCTTTTTTCTTTGCCCAATCCATGCCCTCCTTTCCTCTTGAACCTCCTTGCTTAGTCAGAAAAAATCTTGGGTAATGTTTTTTGGGAGGGAACAGGGGAAGGAAATGTGCAGTTTTAGTTTGCCTGTTCACTAATTCTGCTGTAACCATTGCATCTGGTCCTTCATTTATTTTGTTGGTATGCTCCTGTGGATGAGTGGTGCGTTTTCCAGAAGTTATAGGCTCAACCATGTCCCATAAGTAATGAACTGCATGATAATGAGTAATGTCTGGTCCCTGTTGGCTAAAGCACGGGCTGGTATTAGCAATTCAGAGTTGCTGGATAACAGGGCTCTGTTAGCAGGACTTTGTTACTGTTACCTTTGTGTGTGATATTAACACCGCAGGATTGCAGCCACCTGGATATTTTCATGGGGTGAGGTGTAACAGGGAACAGTGATTTATATGGTTCACTGTGCCCATGCCAGGGGCAGAAGGAAGCCAATTGAGTGCAGGTTGGTGAAATACAATAACTGGAACCTGGGAACAAGAATAACTGTATGCAAAATTGTTTCTTTTCTAGGTCCTGCCATCAATGACTGAGCCTCCCTGAAATCTTATCAGCTGCTGCCAAGATGAGAAGGATAACAGGAAGGAGGAGTGCTTAAGTGGCTTTAATGACAATTAATTTCTACTGTTTATCAAATGACAGGTTGTTTTTTCTTCAAAACTTGATTGTCATAAGATGCTTTTGGAAGTAATTTTTGTAAAATAAAATGACAGTTTTTAAGCTGCAAAGAGCTATTGTATCTTACTATTGAATGTTGTCATTATGGTAAAAGGCTGGAAAGTCTATTTTTGAAGTAATTTAACTTGCATACTTCATTCATTTATTTTAATATCTGTTGAATGCCATGTGAAAAGTTTCTTGCTGGAATTCTTTTATTCAATGGAATACTTATTGTTACAATGCTCAATTTATTAATGTCTGAATTATTGTTGCCCTAGTCTCCTGCAAAAAGTTTCTTTTTAGTAATTCTTAAACAAATAAGGAATGAATGAGGTTTTGTTCATTTTGTGTTTTGATCAGCATATTTTCCCTTTCACTGAAAGTGTCTTCACTTTTTGGAATGACACAACAAAAAGAAAAGTGTTTTGGTTTTTGGGTTGTTTTTTTCCCAACAGCACATGTCTTTTGTGCAATGATTTTTTAATATATACACTGCCAAAATACAATTACTGGAAGGAGAGAGAGAAGCTGTTGGGAATGTCATGTTATGCCAAATTAAGAATTATTAGCTCTTACTTTCTGTGCAATCTCTTCGACTAGAACTCGACCTATTGCGTCTGGCGCGTACTTTGACTCTAGTGGAACTAATGTGTCCTTGGAGTAGCATTTCAGAGTAACTTCAGATTCATGCTTTTTCACAAGTCTGCTTTAAACTGGTGGGATTAACTTCAGAGAAGGCGAGAGATACAGGCTCCTTTGTCAGCAGCTGTGCTGGGTAAAGAAAGAGGCTTCGTGCACGCTTGCTTGCTCATTCTCTCCCTGCTAGGGAAGCAGACTGGGCTGTTTCCCTGAGCACATGCAGACTGACTTCAGCCAAAGTGAATCCTGTTATCAAATATTAGTTATCAGTGCCCTGGGTCAGTGTGATGAAAGGACAGGGCATGCACAGACCAGCTGTGCAGACGTCATGTCTGGGAAGGGGGCTGTGTTGACAAGAGTTGCTGAGGGCTGGCCCTGCTGTGTCGCCTTTTCAGCAGGTGCAGTTGCATCTCTTGGATGTGGTAAAAATTGGATGTGTTAGAAAGCTGTGCAGATCTGTCACACATAATATTCACATTCCGGGGACACCCTGGCTAATGCAGAATAAACCTGTGCTCTTTGACTTACTCCTTGTGTGTACCAGTATGGGGGGAGAGAACTGGTGTGTGTGTGTACGTGCCAGGCACCTATTTCAGGAAAATGTATCTGGTCAAGGTGTGGGAATGGTACAAGTGTTTGCATTTTCTGGAGAACACAGTTTTTACTTTACTCATCAAAGAGGCTGCCTCAGCCAATACATGCCTCAGGAGAGCTGCTTTTGATACATCAGATGCCTTGAGTGGAGAAGGGAGAGCAGCTCCAGCAGGAGTGGCTGCTGTTGCTTTTCTACAGTGTTGAATCAGTAGATGCTGGAGTCTGGTGAGGCATCCAAGCTCTTGTTATTCCCTGTGCCAAAATTAGAATGGTATGGATAATCTTTAGTGCTCAAAGACACAGTGAGTAAAAGCAGTGCACTGAACAGCTCCTTCCACACTGACCCTTCCTGTGCAGTGTAGGTGCCTTCCTGGGCTTACAAAGAACAAGAGAAAGCTGAGAGCAGCAGCACTGCTTGTGTCTCCTCCTGGGGCACTGCCAGGTGAAAAGAACACAGTCACAGAAAGGACTGAGCCTCCAGCTCAGGTTTTGAGTTGTCTATTATCTTTTATTAGTCCTTAAGGTAAAGGATGAGGAATATGCAGTGGCCATACTGCACATATGGAAGGGAGGAAACCCAAGTGCCAGGTGAGTGAGGAAGGGGCAGGTGTGGCTCCAGGTGTGAGAGCTGTGCCCTGTTGCAGCAGCCCAGGGTTGGGCATGGCTGAGCTCTCAGTGCTGGGTTCAGGAGTGATGACTGTCACATGTCTCCCCTGGCCATGAACTAAGTGAAAATGACCTCCCCAGCTCTCTGAGACAACCCATAATCCATAGGACTCTTTGTATTTTAAAATGGATTATTAAAGCACTGAGATTCAAGTGTTTAATGAAATGCTTGTGATCGCCTAGGAATCTATTTACCTGCCTAAGTAGTAATACACAGGTAAACCAGTGCTGCAAAATAACATCTTAATAGAGCACTGTCATGGATGTTAAGCTGATGAGTAAAATTTTACATCCAAGCACTTAAAACCATCAAATATGATAGTTAAACTGCCATACTGTTTATGTAGTGCTAAAAAGACAACAAAGTAAAACTTCAGGGAAGGCAGATTTTCTTATAAATATTCTAAATAAGAGGTTGGTTTCAGGTAGACTCCCTGGCTCTTTGGTGATTGCTGAATTTGGTCTGAATCTATCAAGAATACCAAACACAATGGTGTGTTTATTATTATAAACACATGACTTCTATGTAAGTTCTCCACAAATATGTTGGAGAAAACATAGTTTACCTTCTTAACTGGTACTATATGGTTACTTTCTAACTCCTTTAATTTCAGTTCTAACTTGATTGAATAAAAGGTGCATTCCTGACAATAATCTTTGCATCTGTAATGGAACACTTGATTTTATATGACTGTTTGCATACTCCAGACATAACACAACATTTTTACAGCAATATGTGTTGACAATACACAGAGATAAAAATCAGGTTATGACAAACTAAGGAGCAAACTTTTAATAAGACCAATGAATCATTAGAAATTATTAGAAAGTGAATATTAGATTTTCTATCTTTTGAATGAAGATGATATTTTTATAGAGGTATAAGCTTGAACAAATGGCTGGGGGTGGTAGAGGAATTCCTCACTGGCTTCTGTAGCTTTTGCAACACCTGGGGTCAGACTGGGTCATCTTAGACATCCTTCTGGCTTGGAAGGGAGGGCGAAGTCTCAGTGTGGCAAATATATGTGAATAGAATAGCAGCTTCCACAGAAAAGTTACTCAAAGGTAATTAATTATCTTCAAAAAAAGATTGGGAAAGGCATTGGGAATGTTCCTGTCTCCCAGTGCCATGCCTTTTTCAAAGATCCTCTTTCACCTGACTGCTTGCTCCTGTGGGGTGTTTCATTGGCTGAGGTGGGATTTTCTGGTTCATCCATCCTCGCCCCATCCTCATTAACCAAACAGCACATGAACATCTTTTCCAGGGCGTCTTCTACAGAGTGTCTGCTTCTACAAAGTGTAATATCGCCTTTCTGCTAGAAATAATTATTAGGTTGAAAATAATCTGACAACATCCTGCTGTGGATAAATTAGGTTTGCTCTCTACTAAGATTACTTAGCTGGCATCCATTCACTAACACATTACAAGAAAATGATTGCAAGTTGATTGTATCCAGTTATCTGCCTTTTTTCCTGTTTAACAGGCTTTTTGTTGCCATGCTGTCACCAAATGTGTGCAAGTCATACTTTTCCAAGTGCCCTACAGCCTGGGGAGATGGTGTTTGCTGTCCCGTACCATGAAAAGACTTTTGGGCAGAAGTGTTTGGAGAAGGGGAAGGTTGTCTCTGTGTAGATTTCTGAATCTTGTGCACCTTTGGTTTCGGCCAACAGGGGTGTGTTCTGCTCTGTGGCAATCAGTACATTACCACCAAAGTCCAAAATGCCAGGTATAATTAGCTCAGGTGTTTAAATAGGTGTTGTTATTTTTCAGCTTGTATATACAAGCCTGTTTTCATGCAGAAGTCCATGTTTTACTTGGGAAGAATGCTGTGCAAATCAGAAAAAGTATTTTAAGTTATGTGCTAGTGTTTAAGATTTTAGAAATAACTGTGAGATCTTGTAGGCACCCAGTTTGTGATAATTGGGGTGGGGCTGGCCCAGCCTCATCCCCAATGGGCACAGCTGTGAGCAGCAGGTGAGCAGCACTGACAGCAATGAGCCATGGAGTGCCCAGGGGCACTGAGCAACCACCAAAGGGAGCAGAGGGCACACAGGGGCAGGGCACGGACAGTGGGGGGCACACAGGTGAAATGCATTAACAGTGAGGGGCACACAGGTGCAGGGCATGAACTGTGAGGGGCACACAGGTGAAATGCATTAACAGTGAGGGGCACACAGGTGCAGGGCATTAACAATGATGGGCACACAGGTGCAGGGCATTAACAATGATGGGCACACAGGTGCAGGGCATTAACAATGATGGGCACACAGGTGCGGTGTGTTAACCATGAGGGGCACACAGGTGTGGTGCATCAACAGGAGGGGATAAAAGGTCGGGCTAAAGAACAAGAAGGACAGAACTGTGCAGCTTTCTGTAGTGGTGTGGTGTTACTCTGTGTGGGCAGATGCCTGAAGCCTTCTGATGAGGTAAGGTGCTTCTCTGTTTGGGACAAATGCTTAAAGCCTTCTGACATTGTATGGTGAGACTCTGTGCATTGTGGCTGTCTCAACTGCAATGTATATTGTGGCAAAATCTTTACTTCTTTGTTTATACTTGATTAGGGTTAGAGTTTTAAAAGCTTAGGGCTGACTCAAAGTGCTTTACAGTCAGTCACTGAGAAATATGGGCTTGGCACAACTCAAGGTTTTATCCCTCAGTATATCCATTATTGTTAGATGCTGAGTGGTTATTGTACATAGATGACTGGTTTTTTGGGTATTTTACATTTTTACATGTTCAGAGAAATACTTTGTTAAAGTAGCTGCTGGGTGAATGGAGTAATTAAAGAACTGTACTGATTTTATTGAAGCTGACATATGCTGCACATTCCTTAAAACTCAGTATGTGAGCAGAATGCTTCCAGGATTTATTGAAGGCAGATATCTAGAGATACTAGGGAGCTTTTAATAGTAGTAAAGATAACTTCCAAGTTTTATGCTGTTATATAAATCTGTCTTTAAGAAGAGAGCTGTTATTGCAATACATTGCTTGTGTTCTTTGTATTTGTCTCTGTGTGTGTTTTATGTATATACTTGTACACCTACAAACAAATGCTTGACCTGGGCACTTTCATTTGGCAGTGATTGAATATTCTATTTAGTATTTATTTGAGGGGGGGGAAGTGTTTTAATGCTGACTGAAAATCTCAATTTTCTTGGTATGAAAAGTAATCTGCAGTATATTGTGGGGCTTTTTAATTAATTTATTTTTTTAAAGGAATACATCCCTTATTAGTTTGGATTGTAGCTCTTACTGTGTGAGTGCTGAGGTAGCAAGCAAGAAATCTTATCAGCATAAAGTGAGGGTTTCATTTTGATTAGCATGATGAGTGCAATGTTCCACGTGTGATGCTTTTGTAAGATTTGAAAAAATGGACTTGTTTATCTATCATCTGTATTTCACGTGATTTCAGAGTAAAATGTTGTCATTACTATTATTTGGCTAAAACTAGCAGACTTTTGCCTGTATATTTTGTAATGTTTAGACCTTAAGCATTTTTCAAGCACTATGTTCAATTTACCATTGTTGCACTCTGTAAAATAAAATACACTATTAAAATGCATGCTGAAAGAGCATTCTTCATCAGCTATGAATAAACATGTGGAAAAGACATTTTCAAAATTTCAGGGTTTTTTGCCAAGTTGCTCCTAGTTGAGTCCCCATCTCTAGTCTGGGACTTTGACAAGAGTTTCCCCTTACCAGGATACATAAAGTGCTGTTGTGTGTCAGTGTTCTAAACTTCTAGGACTGTGTAAATGGAAAATACATTTTATAATTTTAGCATTGTGTTGGGTATGCAGGAGAAGTTAGTTCTATGCCTGGTTGTTTGCATGAGCAGGCTAGGTATTTTTAAGTGTCTCTTTGTAGTCCAAAAAACTCATTTGATGGGCAAGTCTTTTCACATTGGGTTCTGCGAGTTGAAGACAAACATTTCTAAGCTACTCATGTGTTTTAATACTGCGAGTCAATTCCCGTGTGTTAAAGTGTAAACTACTAACTAATCCATGGGAGTTTATGCAGCAGAAAGTCATTTAATTAACACTTTTAATTTCAGCTATGAAAGAAGGTGAAAATGAGGTCTGGAGAATGGAGAGAGGCTTTGTTTTTCGTTGCTGAAGTCTCCCTGCACTCTAAGTCTACTGATGCCCGTGGTGCATGGACCATCTCCTGCCTGCTAATTAGGCCTCTCCAGTGTGCTCTCTAGAAATGTGCTGGAGAAGTTTTTTTCAAAAAATCACCACGCCATCATAAATAAGGGAATGGTACAGTATGTAACTATTATACACCGCTCATTTGGCAGGCTATAATTTAATAGAACAACAATGATCAGACCAGTATATCAGTTAATTTTCAAAACATTTTATTCCACGCAAATTAGCTCAGGTCCTGGAGGGCAAAATGACAAGAGGTTACTCGTACACTATGTATTTAATTAATTGAAAAATGCTCAAACTGCTTTTACAGTTGTTATTAAAAAGTAGAATCAGTGTTGCCAGTGCTCAACCATAATTAGAACCCCGGGGAATTAAATATTTAGCATTAGTAATGTAACAGCACTTAGGACACAAATTTCTATTTTTGTAATGAAAGCAATACAGTGTAAGTGCAAATGGCTGAAACGACAGCTGTGACAAGCAAACCAGCCTGGGATATTTCAATAAGACACCTCGTTGGACAGCAAGTCTTACTGCATTACTCGTTTGTAAGAGGCTAAATCCCAACAGCCAGGCATTACACCCAGTATTTAGATTTCTAATTGCTCACAGGATGAACGCTGGGGCAAATGTCAGCCTGTGGGGTGGGAAGCACGGGGTGTTTTCCCAAATAACCCAGCAGAGGTGGGTGCCTTTGGCATTGGGGCAGGGCTGGGGCATGTCCCAGGGCAGCCGAGGGGGGAACCAGCCCTTGTTTGTTTTAAGTTTAATTACATTTTAAGCATAAGTGCTTTCAGTGATACAACATGAAAAGTCGGATATTGGGCTCTAATGAGCTGTAGTGGTAGATGGCTGGAGACCCTGAGGGATTCATTCACTAAATTAACTGAATAACAGTGCTTGGTTTGGGCACGGTAGGATGGCTGAGCTGTGCTTAAAATCTCCCTTTCAGAGCTGTCTCTCATTCCTGTTTTTGTTCTAAACACTGTAGTGACTTCCACAGCCGCCTGCTACAACTGTTCAGCTTGTCACAAGTATTATGTTACCAACTAATAAGTAATAAAGCGCATTTGACTTCATTTCTCTTCTGTTTTGCTGGGCCTTTTTCCCCTGGAATGGCAGGGGAAGGAGGAAAGCTTGAAGGCACTTGTGTGTCTTCTAAATAAGAAAAAAAGCTGCACTTGGGCACAGCATGCTTTGGCCTCAAAGCACTGAGTTGTTTCTCAGAAATAGGACAATTGAGCAGAGGAATGGACTACTTGTTTTTGAAGGTGTTTTTGTTCCAGTTGGCACCTGCTGGCAGGATAGAGCTCGTGTTGGAGCTGAGCACTCAGCAAGGACCTGCTGTGTGGATGGCACTGGCCCAGGACAGCCTGTTTGTTGGGAGAAGCAAGCAGCGACTGCTCAGTGCTACTTCCAGCACCAGCAATGCCTCAGCTGCTGCTCTCCTGCTTTGCAAGCACTTTTTTCTACTGCAGGTCACTCTGTAGTGAATTAGGAACTTCAGTTTTGTTTCCTGAGCAAGTGAAAAATTCTGAGAAAAATCAGCTTTTCTCTGACCGGTTTATGAATTTGGGGCTCAGAGTGTAGGAAGGAACAGTTTTTGAGGACACTGAAACCTTGTGGTGTATCTCTGGGCTTCCCTGGGTGCTTCCATCCCACCTACTTTGATCCAGCTCCCTGAGCTTTTTCCCAGAGACTTGCAATTAGAAACCCTTCGTGCTCTGTAATTTGTGCGATGAACAGAATTAAGGTACCCAAGGGTTTGATGTAATTGTGAATTAGTGCTGTGTGTAAATAATCCTCATCAGCCCTTACTTTCAGAAATGAAATGGTGGCATTTTCCCACTCTCCTTGCCTTTGATGCAATTAGGAGGCCTGGGAATAGAGCTGGGTCTTGCCAGCAGCCCTGACTGCAGCAGGACGAGCTGCACCTGGACTGAGCTCTCTGTGCTGAGCCTCTCCTGTGGATGAGCCAACAGCTGCACTGGCGTGACAGTGGCACCACTGCTGCCTGTCTTGTCAGTGATCTGGGGTCCAAGTCTCTATTCTGGCCTGGGATGAGATATTTATTTATTTATTTTGAGTGTGTGTCTACAGAGCTGCTCTTTCCTAAGGTTTTTGAGGCTTGGGTCGTGTCTGTCATTGGCAGGATCAGTTCTGTAAGTCCTGCAGCAGTTGGTCTGTCTCTCCCTGAGGATGGGGAGGGAGGGGGGCTGTGGGTTTAGTTGCCTGGAGATTGGCAGCTGGAAAGGCGTTCCTCCCTTCTGCTTTATTTTTGTTCTTTGGAATCTCTTCTTCCAGTCTCTGTACCCCCTCTGCCCACTGCTGTAAAGCACACAAAGGCAGCCTCAGACTTTTGCTGTTTTCTCATTCTTTGAGGATAAAATTCCCTATTTGGCTCCAAAATCCACCAGCATTGCCTCTTCAGAGGCATGTTACAAGCTACTCCATCACCAACTTCTACCTTAAAATAGACTGAAAATACAAACTTCAGAGAAGCTTTGTTCTGCCAAAGACCATTAAAATTACTTCTAAGGCTCTCCATAGCCTTGGCTGCTGCCTGGTGGGTATGACTGTGCTCTGAGCTCTCTGGCAGGCAGGCAGATCATAGGCGGAGACAAAACAAAACTTTTCCTTGGGACATCCTTCCAGTCCAGCCTTGGCTGTTCTGACAGCCCCTGATGCCTGAGGCAGGGTTTAGTTTTAGCACATTTTATTACACTTCACCAATTAAGATAATTTTTTCAGGAAATAGAAGTGTTCAAAGAAAGTTTTTTAATATGAACTCGGGCTCGCACCGTCTTTAAAGCAGCTGCAGTGGTGTTGGTCGTGGTAAGTGAGGTGTTGGTCATAGCCACGTTTTTTGAAAACACCTAACTGACCAAACATCCAGCATTATACTGATGGAGGTTTGTTGTTTAAACAAGTGAACCTAATGTAAAAAATGAGATTTACCTGCAAAAATGTCTGGGCACTGCTGGAAGTTTTCCTGCAGCCCTGACCGAATGATGCTCCAGTGACTTGTTGGTTTTACCAAGGTAATGGAGCAGCTCTCTGTTGATGCTGTGCTAGGAGAAAGCAAATGAGCTGAAAGTAAAGTACAGCTGTGTACAGGAGTCCTGCTCCTTGTTTCTTCTGATGCTCTTCTTTCAGTTATTGTCTAACATGAAAATGAAGTAGCTGGATAAGAGGGTTTTTCTGTTTCTATTTATAACTGTATTTTGAGGCAGGGTTAACTTGTTTTCTCTGTCCCTTTTAGATATTGCCTCTTATTTCATGGCTTAAACTTCTAAAGCTACTCTTAGTAAAAAAATTTGCTTTGCTTTTTGTGACTTGTTGCTCATATCCCCTGTTGCATTTATGTTATTGAAACAATATTTTAAAAACACACTCCTGCAGTATTTTAGATCTCTGATTCTCTCCTAAGGTTTTCATTGTGTGTCTTTTGTTGTTGGCTTTAGTTTGTTGTTTTGTTTTGGGTCTGGGGGAGGGGGTGGGAGGGTTTCTTGTTGCTGTTGTTTGGGTGTTTTTGTTTGATTTTTTTTTTCCTGTTGTTCCTTTTCTTTTTAATAATGCCATTCTTAGGTAGCTGCTAGAGGTATTAGAGCCAGCCTAATGTGATGCTTTAGGTCATCCTGGAGCTTTGTGCAGTCTTCAGGACCCAGTCCTGATGCTGCTGCTGGGTCTCCTGCTCAAACCCATGAGTGCTGATGGGGTGGGAGCTGCCACTGTCCTGCTGCAGCAGTGTCCCTGCCAGGGCTGTGGCAGTGGCAGCTCATCTAACAGGGCTTGCACACTGGGATCCGAGGGCTTTGCTACTGTTTTGTTATAAGTACAGCAGCTAGTCCCTGAAATAATCCCAAAACTTCCATCCAACTGCTCCAAAAGCTCTGAAATTGGGTTCCTGCTGTGTTGTGCTGCTGGCCAGCATTCCCAGATGGCTGGAAAAGTTAAACTCCTGTCACTGACCTGGCCATGTTAAATGAGCAAGGGGCAGGTTTTGGGTCTCACTGGTGGGGGTGGAAGCAGAGTTGTGAGCTCTCAGTGTTACACTCCCATTTGTGTGCGTGACGGTGAAATGAATTGGTTAATGAGTGCCTGAGCATCTGTTCAGCCTCTGGTAGATGCTTTGCCAAGGTTCAAGTTCCCTGAGGAGGATTAGCCACCTGGTCTGGTTTTCATGATATAGTGACAAAGGGGACACCCACCTTTCATTTTACTGCTGAGGATGGCCAAATGCACAGGGTCCCCGGGAGGTCTGAGAGTTTGATGTCTTTTTGTAATTTAACAATTACTTTTGTAATTGTTACAATTTGTGTTACAGCAGAGCCTGCAATCACTGTGTGTTTTTGTAGGAAGGGTGACATGTACTCACCCAGTGTGTCTCAGTCTTGCCAGATAGACTTATTTATTTCCCTTTTTCTCAAATGACACACAGCTCTTTACACAATTTTCTCTTGCTGTATAATATATTTAATCAATATACAGCATAGGGCAACAAGGAGTGGTGATAAAAGGAGGTGTAAATAGGAAAATGAGCATTTCATAGCCTGAACTTATAATTAGGCTTTCCAAAGTGTCTAGATTTTGCTGCATGGACAGCATTATGACTTGATGAAAGGCCTGCACTAAAAGGCTCAAATTTATGTGTGCTAGTATTGCTTTATGATGAGCTTGATTTAGTGGGGGTTTGACCCATCAGACATAGCACAGCGAAGGAACTTGGTGTTCTTGATAGACAGAAACATTACACATTTGTTGCTTAACTTTGAAAAAGCTGAAATCATGTACCCAGCCTGTATTCAGGCAGTAAAATGGACGAAATTTGGCAAACTGCAAGGAAGGCTTGGCTGGTGTTTTGCATCTGGGTTACCTGCTGAAGCCATGCAGAATCACTCTCTGATGTTGGTTTATTTTGGGATGGGGCAAATGTGTGAACCCTGTAGTGAGCTCCATGGTGAAGAGAAGCTGGAGCAGCTGGGTGCAGGTACTGAGCTCTCTGGAGGAGAAAAGCCTGAATTTTGACAAGACACCTCCAGTTGAGCGCATTTGTGACCCTGAGGCTGCAGGACCCTCAGCCTGTGGTCAGGCAGATCTGCCCCACACGGGGATGGTGCAGGTGCCACCATGGGGGAATGGCTGAGACAGGACAGGGCTGCAAGAGGAGCTGCCCCTCCTTGTCCCTGGCCTTTGTGCAGACACACCGTGGATGTAGCCTGTTGTCAGGGAGGTGGGAAAGAATGGGGAAGGAGCTTCAGAGCTCTGTCTGCTGGATTTGGCAGTGGTTTAGGTGCCCATGGGGAGGAGGAGACAATGTGACCATTTGGGCTGATCATCCAGCTAAATGTTCAGCTTTAAGCAGCTCATGAGCAATCCTGGAATGGTTTGGGTTGGAAGAGATCTCAGAGACCATCCTGTTCTGCCATGGACACCTTCCACTAGATCAGGTTGCTCAAAGCCCCATCCAGCCTGGCCTGGAACACTTCCAGGGATGGGCAGCCACAGCTTCCCTGGGCCAGGGCATTACCACCCTCGTGGTAATAATTCCTAACATCTCATCTAAACATCTCTGTACATTTTTCCTCATACCTAATTTAACCCTGCCCTCTGTCAGTTTGAAGCCATTCCTTCTTGTCCCATCACTCCATGTCCTTGCAGTCCCTCTCCACCTTTCTTGGAGCCCCCTTAGGTACTGGAAGGTGCTATGAGGTTTCCCCACATCTGTCCCTGCTCCAGTCTGAGCAGCCACAGCCCTCTGATCATCCCCATGGCCTTCATCTGGACTCACTCCAGCAAGTCCATGTCCTTCTTATGCTGTAGGTCCCAAAGGTGGGCACAGTGCTTCAGGTGGGCTCTCATGACAACCTGTAGAGGTGGAGAACCACCTCCCTCAAGAATTTGCTGCACTTAGGTGTCCCCAGTGCCACTAAGAGGGCTGCTGCAACCTGCTGGTTTTGGACAGCCTCTGTGTGAAGGGCATATTTACAGCCTGTGTTGCCAAGCCTGATGATTGTCCTTCCCAGACTGACTGAAGTTATTTGTAGTCACAAGTTCTGGTCACACATTTTATTTGGCTTTATGTAGTCAGTATTGTTTAGCCAGAAGAAAAGGGGATATTTTTGTGGCAGCACAAGGGAGGACCTGCTAGTTGGGCTGGACACCAACAGCACAGGATGCTCTACAATTCTTAGCTTTAGTTTCTGAACTTATCTGACATTTAACAGTGATTTTATGTTTTTTATGTAAAATAATGATTGAACAGGTAATCTGTGTAGTGTGACCAAGAACAGCATGGTAGAAACTCATTCGAAGTCTCACCGCTGGTCTTTTTGCACTGTTCCTCTCCTTACAGTCCCCAAAAAGCCATATCTCTGCAGGAGCTTGCCCATGGCAGTGCAGGCAATCCATGCTTCTCCAGCAGAGGCTTGCTTTGGCCCTTGTGGCTTGGGGATAAGGGGTGTGACAAAACTTGATGATTAAAAGGTGGAGGAAAATCATGCATAGGGGCTGTTTATAAATACAAACAACCATGTAGCGTCAACTGCTTTGCATTCTTCTCCTTTCCAGTGACAATTTTTGTTGGAAAAAGCATCTGAGAAATTCTTTCAGGTTTCTAAAGCCCTGTACAAGAGCAAACATCTGAAGCCCCAACCTTTGAGCAGGGTGTAACAGGAGCCGCAGTGCCTGGTGGGGTTTAGTGCTGCAGCTGGGTCACTGACATTCTGGAGATCAGCTTTCCAAGGCTGCTTTTGGCAGATCATACCAGGCTCCCAGTGAGTCTTTTACATATTGCAAAACCATTCATTTGATATTCACCAGCATCAGCTCAAACCCACTTTGTGAGTAGTTCTGAGTTTCTGCATGTGTTTTAAATATATTGGGTTTGCCAGCAGTGAGAATAAGCAGCGCTGGGGTTTTATTCCTTCTGATTTTGAAACTTTTCCTGCTGGTTTGCTTGCTCTAGCAGATCACAAGTAGATTTCTGAGCTTTCAAACTGAAACATAAGTCTAAACTGGCCTTTCTGAGGTAATGGATAATTTAATGAAACTGGATGAGTGAAAGCATTTTTAATTAAATATGGCAAGAATAGTAAATAAAAGTTGTGTAAAATAATCACACTTGGCTCTGTGCATGCAATCACAGAAGCAGTTAACAGATGATCTTTTTCACTTGAGGTTATGTGGATTTCTTGTACTTCTTTAGTCAGTTCTGTTCCTGACCAATTTGTCCCATCTCCTGTGTGTGAGCCCTCCTGCCCCTGGTAGGGAAAGCTCACAGGATCCTTCTTGGCTGCTCTGTCTCCCTTCCACTGGCTGTGCCTTTTCATCTTTGTGAGTGTACAAAAGGGAAAAAAATCCTATCTTGTTAAAGGCTGAGCGTGTCTGTTGGAAAAATGCCCATTTGCAGGTGAGAAATTGTCTGTCTCAGGACAAGGGAACTGATTGTTTGGCCCTGTCTGGCTCTGAGCAATCTGGGCTCTGCCGCTTCCTCTGGGAGATTACCTTGCTCAATACATCAGAGTACCAGGAAGTTGGTTTCTTGCCCTGGGTATTCAATTTAAATTTTTCTTCAATTTAATCTCATTACTGAAGCTGGCGAGAAAAACAAAATATTTTTCAGAGCAGGGGTTGGCTGGTTGCTCAGAATGCTCTCAGCAGCCTGAAACCCTGTGTGTCTCCAGGGGAATTGTCTGCAGGTGACAGCTAGGTTGGAAAAGCTCTGATGGACCCTCTTCCAGTCCCCTACAGACTCCTCATCTCTTTGGCCTTCAAGAGTCCTGACTGGTTCCTGCAGGGTGTTCTAACACGTATGACACATTTACATGTAATTACTTTGACCTTTCTAAGCCTGGTAAAACTTTGTCATGGGAGAAAGAAATAAAAATGTGAATATTTCCAAGTACCAGTAATTAGGGGGAGATGGGAGATGTATGTGTGAGAGGTTCTGCCTGCCACACCTGGTGACTCGAGCCCCAGCCCTCGTGCCTGGGTGGAGATGAGGGATGGCCTCACCCAGGGCTGGTGGCCTGGAGACAGGATACATGAGTTCTGCTGTGCCTTACACAGATTTATTTGGTGACCCTGTACAAATCACTTAACCTCCTTCTGCCCACAGTCCCTACAAGAAGGATGGTGTTTCCCTATCTCACACAAGTGCTGGACACTTAATTCATTAGTGCTTAGAAAGCGCTCTAAGCCCTTTAGCGGGAAATGCTGTGTACCCATGAAGGCTTAATGTTGATTCATGTGCAGATTCTGGGGTCAGGCCTTGGCTCCCCAGCCCTGGGATAAAGACTGTGGCTGATGAGTTCATTTTTAGCATGAACTTAAATCTTCTCTAGGCTGTTCCAGGACTTGCATAAAAGAAAATCCCAAAGAATATTGAAAATAAATATTGAAAGGTTTCTATTTTAGGATTAATTTTGTATGTTTACTTTAAAAATATCTCTAAAGGCTTCTTAATGCCTTTTGAAAGTGGATTGACCCCATCTGCTGGGCCCTGTGCTAATTTTGAAGAGTCAAGTGAGATAGTGAGAAAAGAAGTATTCTTTTCAATCCATGCTTTATCTTTTAAGGTTTTCTGGCTAAGTTTAAAATTGTTCAGAGATTTTTTTTTTTAAAAAAGCATCATAGATATTCAGATAAATGTTATCATATTCAGCATGGTGGGACATGTCATTTTCCATTGGCATCATGTCATAGGCCAGTGTAATATGTCAGAGGTATTTTATTGCACTGCCTTCATCACGTAAATGAGATGAGACGGGTTGCAAATCAAATTTACTGTACCTGCCTTTAGTATATACTAAACAAGCTAACAGCATGGATCTGGCTAGTACACAGTGTGGCTGCAGCAGCAGAGATCTGGCCTCAAATGTTGCTACAGGTTGTGAGGGACAGGCAGTTTGTTTCCTCTTCCTGTGAGCCTTGCAATATCCTTTATTATCTACAATTAGAATTGTGCTTCAGTTCAAAGGTAAATGCTGAAACAGGCAGCCTGATGAAGATTTGGACAAGACAGGACAGAGGTAGAAGTGCATTTGATAACAGTCCCTTGCTGCCTTTTGCTTTGTTAGGGCTGTGACTTCTCCTCATCAGCCACACAAAGTGAGAGCAGACCTGCTCACTTCCAATCCTTGGCTTCAGTCCACGTTTCTGGGAGGAGCTCCTCGTGTCTACCAGTAATGCCTTGGAAGAGAATAGGTTTCAACCATTATCAGATTAATTTGAAACCTTGAAAGTAAAAATGAAGAGCTGTTAGCTTCCAGTGGAAATCAATATCCGTTCACTGGAAGTCAAGGTACACAGGGAAAAGTGCCCTCTGCTTCAGACACTGAACTGCTGCTGTTTGCTGCATGGTGAGCTTGGGTAACTCCATGTAGAGACATCATTCAGTCATACTTGCTGTTGAGGAATAGCAATGAAGCCAAAATAATTACCACAATTAAATATATTAGCATTTATTTCAACAACCCAGTTTAATCTTAATTTACAGTAAAGCTTTGTATCTAATTATGATAATTAAGTAATTTGGTAATTGTAGGTTGAAATAAGTTTGTAATGGAAATGTTACAAACTTCTTTGAGTGTTTGAGGTTGCTATTATATTTCCTTTGGAGTGAAAAAGGAGAGGCACGTTACTTGTACGAGGGCAAAATACACAGATTATTCTCTCTAGAAATTGAGCTTGAGCCAGAGAGAATTGTAAAAATAAATGTTATCTATATGTTGAAAATATTAATTTCTGAACACTGAGGTATGTTTCTTTAAAATAAAAAATCTGTCCTGAAAAATATGATAATTTGGGACTCTTGTGTTTGCAACATTCAGACAAGGAAAAATTACACGGAACATGGATAAAGCTTAGATTGGCTGGAAAGGGAACAGGGGGAGGAGGGAGAGAGGGAAGGGGTCAAAAGGAAGGTGATTACATGGCCACCAGGAAAATATGCTCTCAGGGTAGAGACTTTGCTGTTCTGGCACAACTGCTGGAGCTGGGGAGGGTGTTCTCATAGGAGTGACTGCACAGCCTTGCTTGAACATGGCCTTGGGCTTCCAGTGGAATGCAATCCCATGGGCATGGAAATCTCACAGTGGTGCTGCTGTCTTCCACTCAAAATCTAAGACAGCGATGCTATGAACACGTAGATAAGAGGGACACATGGTTTATTTGCTGCTTTCTTCAATAGAAAGCTATTTCAGCCTCCAGGCATCACACAAGGACTGCTGGTGGCTGCCTGGCTGCAGTGAGTTCCCCTCCATCTCCTGCACAGTGAAAGTTTGTGGCTGATGATCTTAGCAGTTTACCACTGCAGGAGAGCTTTGAAACATCCTTCCCCTGCCACACACACCTTAAAACAATAGATATTATCAGACTTTTGTTGTAGTGCTATTCTAACTTTGCTAGATTTTCACAAGCTAACTGTAAGTTGTCCATGCAAACTGTAAGCTGGTAAAGTTCTCTCAGCATTTCAGCAGGTTGTTGTGTCTTTGTAGTCAATTACATGGGAATTGGTCACCTCCCCTTTGTGATGCTCATTGGTAAAGAAAATCAGTTATCTATTTGTAAAGGGTTTCTTTTTGTTTAAAACCCCTTTTAAAAAAATTGATCAGAATACATTCTCTACTTCTCTGAGTTTCTTACACCACAATTTGAATAATTGGCAATATCTTCTGAGTACTTTGTTACTAATTGTGCACTGATGCTCTAATACAAATATAAAGGATAATTTTAAACTGGGATACAATTCACAAGATATTACCTACAAGTGGGGAAAGGACCTTCATAGGAGGAACATTATTCTCATCATTCCCAACCATAACCTGAAGATCCAACCAAATTTGTTTGCTAGGCAGAAAAACACCTATTTGTTTTGTCAGGAAGCATCATAGTGAGCACTGTGTTTCCAGAATGCTCTAGGCACTGTGGGGATGTGGGAGGGTTGATCTGGATCTGATTTGGTCCAGACTAGGGTTCTGGCTATCTGGGGAAAACTAGAACGCACAGAAAATTGCTTTTGAAGGAGAATGAAGACCATGCAGGGAACCCCACATGTCAGGAAGTTGCTCACTGAGCTGCAAGTGGTGTTTTCGGTCATAACTTGAAAGGTGTTTGATGGCTTCAGAAGGATTTTGAGAGCTGCCAGTGTTCTGCCCTCCAGAGCAATTTGGGCCTTGGGCTTTGCCTTTCATTATGCATTATTTGTCATAATCCTGAGCAAATCCAATCCAGTGTAGATGTAGGACATCCAGCATGGGGATGAGGACAATGGGAGAGGCTGTGTGCTCTCCCTGCTTTCACAGGATTTAGGTGATGGGCATGGTTGGCAAACCCACAACAGAGGAAGGTGCTCAGACCCACTTGTGTGGGGAGGGAGGCTGTGGGTGTGGGATGGGCTCCCAGCTGTGGGACACAGGAGCTGTGTGAGACAGGAGGGAAGGAGAGGTGCCTGTGGCAAGGCTCTGAAGTTCAGCACAGGGCTGTGGTGAAAGGGGAAACAGGGCGTGTTTGATTCCCTTGAGAAAATGCTTTTATTTTTTAATGTTTCTTTTGTTTGACAAGTCAGGTCATGTATGCTGATACTCAGGTGTAAGAAGCTTGCGTGCTTGTGTTGATCTTGGAAGGATCAGACCTGTAAGAGTGGAGGCAAACTGCATCTTGACTGGAGAAATGGAATCCTGATTTCATTTTTACCCTGTTTCTCCACTGTTTTTCCCCCTTCCCCAAATAAGTGTATTATTCTTATTCCTGTCTCATTCCACTGTGCACAGTCAGACACTGAGGTTTAGAATATCTCTTTAAAAGTGGTTATAGTTTATTTCTTTTTGGGAAGCATGGTGCATTGAGTAATAGAAAGCATAAACAGAAATGTCCAGACCTGCACCACTTCTTTATCCTGGTGTTTCTAACAATTGGGAAATAACTATTTTGGGAGGCATAAGGGATGAAAACCCCTTCAGCTGCTCCCCAGGCCACAGTCTCACCCATGAGCTGTCAGCATCATCCCATTCAGACAGGGCTCCTCAGTCGTTAGGATTGCCAAGGGAGCCAGGCTTCACCTCTTGTAATTAGGTTGGGTGTTAGAAAAAGGTTCTTTTCCCAGGGGCCAGCCAGAACTGGAACAGGTCCCCAGGGAAGTGGTCACAGCACCAGCCTGGCAGAGTTCAAGAGAGTTTGGTAGAGAGCTCTCAGGCTCATGGTGTGAGTCTTGGGGATGGCCCTGTGCAGGGCTGGAGCTGGGCTCAATGATCCTTGTGGGACCCTTCCCACTCAGCACATCCTGTGATGCTGTAATCAGTTGCTGGACACTATTAATAGCTTTTCCTTCAACATTAATGCTTTTAATATGGTGTCATTTTTTTCTGTGAAGTAGTCATGTGGCAGCAGAGGAACTTGGACACCACCCCCTGTCCTGGGGCAGGGGTGAGGATCTGCCCCCTGGCTGCCTTGCTGGGGAGGCAGAGCAGCTGCAGGTGAGGATCTGTGCAGGGCAGGAGCCAAGGGCAAGGCCAGGTGCTTTGTTTTAAAGCGAGGTGCTGTTGTTTCTTGTCAGTCTAATGATGGTTAGTCAGGAATGAGAATGAACTCCCAACACACATCTCCTGGAAACAGTGACATGGAAACACTGGCAGCAATCTGTTATGGGTGAGGCCCTGGGAATGGTGTGAATAGCCGCTCAAGAAGATGCTCAATGCAAAATTTCATCAGCTTAGATGGATTTGTTACTGTAACAGCAGGAAAGGATAGGTCCTTGCAAGGTTTTATTTATTTTTGGGTGTGAGTGGGTGTTAAACTTCCAAGATCCTCCTTTTTGTTTGACTTAAGCTTGAATGTTTGGCTCCATTTGTTTTTGAGTAACTGGAGTGTTTGGAAGCTTAGGGTGGATAGAGAGAGATAGACTACAGCTGGTAATAATAGTAGAGCCTTTTATGCTGTCAATTTAACAGTTGTAAAACAATTAGGGAGAATTATGTTAATAGCAGGCTTTGTTCACACTTTCCTTGCCCAATTTTCCCTTTTTTTTGTGAGGTGCCTTTGCTACCATGCTCTGAGAGCATGTAAACAGTAGAGCTCTGTGTGTTTGTATTGTGCATGGTCAGTGTTAGCCATTAAACCATGGCTGGATGTAGATCTTCTAAAATTTTCACAAATCAATTTTCCAGTGCTTTGGCTATTGCATTTTAATGTGGCTGCTCCTAAACAAACAAAATCATGTTTTCAGGAAGCTGAGACAGGATAAGAAGTGATTTGTATGGGAAATGGTGGCTGATTTGCTCAGGCTGCTGCAGCTGTTTCCTCCTGTGGTAGGAACAAAACCCCTTCAAATCAATCAGATCCATGTTGGCTGAGCCCTGCTACCCACTCAGAGCCAGGGCAGCCCTTCCCTGCTCTGCTCTGCTGGGAAAGCTGCAGTGCCAAGGCAGCCTGACCCACGCTGAGACGCTGCTTTGTCTCGCTCAGCTCCTCCCAGTTCTAGACTATGGATTAGCACTGAGACTAATCTGGGTGATGTCTCTCTTGCAGATAATGCAGCCCTTGTGAAGGGCATCTCTTTCTGCTCTCCAATCCATGTCACAGCATGGTTTGCCTTCAGTTCTCTCCCTTCCCACACCCAAGGTTCCTCCAACATTGGCACCTTCTTCCCTCCAGCCTCAGCCATACTCAAGGCTCTTCCTGGTATTGATGACGCAGGAAGGGCTTAGCACCATGCAAGATCTGAAATGAAGGAAGTAAATGCTTTTCTGTCTTTCCCAGTCAAAAACCAAAATGATTATGCTGAAATCAAGAGCATCATAAATTAGTTTTTTCACTTGTGTCCCAATGGAGGAAATAAATACAAAAATCTTCACTCTTAATTCTTCCCTCTCCCCAAAATAACATGTACGTGTAGATGATCCTTTAAGAAAGGCTTCCCAAACTCCATTTACCTTGACAGCTGTCACTTGGCACTTGTAGCTGTCATGGCAGTGTGTAGTTTTTCATGAATTACCAGCGCTGGTGGGTTTTTTTCTCTTTATCTGCCCTCAGCCCATCAGTTGGGCCTTTCATAACAGCTTGTGGCACCTGGCTGGGGACGTGGTGCCACTGAATCGCAGCTCCCCCAGCCCTGTTTACTGATGTGCCTTTTCCTGTAAACATTACAAGCAGGACTCATGGAAGGGATGTGTGGAACTGGAATGGCTTCACCTTGTAACAGTTAGCTGGGGTGGCAGCTCTGCCTCGGCTGATAATCC